>NC_050574.1:27099220-27349220 GCF_011100635.1 Trichosurus vulpecula
TTGGACTGGTGAGCTAAGGAGCCTAGATTCTCTCATTTTCTTCTTCACTTTCCCTTGCTCCTATTCCTTGACTAATCCCTTTTTCATGAGGCACAGTCTCGCATATAGTCACATATGGTTGGAAGTCCCCTGACCATATTTTAAAAAAAACTGAGAGGGCAATTAAGAAGTTTAGGAGATGGATAGAGGTATGTTTTCTTTATATAAGTACTTGATATTTCTTTTTTTTCTTTTCATTCTATTGAAATAAATTATGTGATCACAATGTACTAAGTCTCTGGATGCTATCTGTGCAGCAAACTTGGGAAAGGATGAAAGGAACTCAAAAAGGATGCAAGCTCATAAATTAGGTTCATACAGAACATTTTAAATTTTAATATTTGAACAGAATTCCATTTTAATCTCGTGGCTTAATCTTGTACCTAGACAGTGAGGGTTAAACAAAATTACATAATACTATGTTCTAAGTGTGGGCTTAGGGAAGGTTGAGGGCTAGGGTGTGGGGTCTTTTTTGGTGTTTAGGCTAAATGCCCATTGATGGTCAGTGGACATACTATTGTCTTTAGAAAGTCTATCTCCATGCATGTGCTAAAGAAAAACTGAAGAGACTTCTGAGTTGTTGGTTCATACCATGGGGTGAGCATTCCCTCACTGGAGAGTTACTACTTTGACACACTTCCTTTCTATAGGTTTGTAGGAGTTAGTACTTAAGCCAACCATCCCAAAGGCCCCTCATAGTAAAGTGGTCACCAAAGTTGGATATGAAATCTTCAGTAGTTGGAAACCTTCATGCTAGAAAATGCTGTATTTGACCCGACCTCACCAGTCAATCAGTCTTCCTATTATCAATATCACAATTTGGAAATAAATTAAATATACTGGAGCAAGATTTGCCCATTCCCAAAAATAATGAACCTACTTCTGAAGAGACAAATTGGCATCAGATTGAAGGGATAACATATTCGAGCATCCCAAATACCAACTAGGTGGAGTGATAACCTCTAGGCATAACCTGAGTATTCCAGATCCAACCAGTAAACTCTTACAAGACCATCCTTAATCCCCTTATTCCCGATCCTGAGTCTGAAGGGTATCACACATCCTCCTCCAACGAATGAGACCTAGTAATGGACTGAGACCTGCCCTGAGTCCATTTTTCTTTTTCCTTTTGTTTTATTTTACTTTAATTTGTTTTGGTTACATTCTAAGCCCAAATATTCTCCCTCCCTCCTCACCCCACACTAGAGAAGGCCACCACTTGACTTGAAATTTATAAATATGTAAAAAACCATAGTAAGCATACTTCTATTTCTCTGCAGGTGGATAGGATCTTCCTTCACAGGTTGATTGTAATCGATCTGAGTACTCTTAGTATTCAATATAACTTGGTTGTTCACAATCACCTCCTGCTCTTCCTTGGCTCTTTGAATTTCTGCAGACTCTTCCCCCATTCCTGGAATGCACTTCTTGTTCATCTCTGACTGCTCAAATACTTGTCCTTCAAGGCCTGGCTTCGGTGCCCACATCTTTCATGACCCTTTCTCAATCCTCCTTCCCAACCACTCCTCCTCCCCTGTTGAGACAAAATTCTTCTTCTTGAAATTTCTTATATCATGCTCAAAGCAATTTGATTCATGTCAATAACTATTGTTGGGTATCTTATGGCATAGCTGAATCCTCTAGCGGAGAGAAGGATTTGGAATCAGGAAGACCTGAATTTGAAACCTGCCTCAGATATTTCCTTAGGTGTGTCACCCTGAGCAAGTCACCTAACCTTTCTGTGACTCAGCTTCCTCATCTGTAAAATGATAGTGCTAATAGCATCTGCCTTACAGGGTCATTGGGAAGACAAAATGGAAATGGAAAACTATACATAAAGTTCTTTGCAATCCTTAAGGTACATAGATATGCTATCTATAATTATTATTATGATTTTATTATAACTTACTATACTAAGCCCTGGGTAATCAAAGAAAAACCAAAACAACTTCCACCCTCTACAAACTTGTATTCTTCTGGTCCTTGACTTCCTGAACATCCTAGCTAGAATTGTACCTTTTATGGGAAGCCTTTCCCAATCATTTTTCATTCTAGTACCTTAACTCATTTGACCGATTATTTCCAATTCATCCCTGTATGTAACCTCTTTAGACATAGCTATTTGCATATTGCCTCTCCCATTAAATTGGGAACCCATTGAGAAAAAGAACTATTACTTATGTTCCTTTGTATTCTAAGGCAACTGGGGGTGCAGTGGTGACTGGAATCAGGAAAACATGACCTCAAATCTAAGCCTCAGATACTAGCTGTGTGTTCCCGGGCAAGTTACTTAACTACTGTTTGCCTCAGTTTCCTCAGCTATAAAATGGGGATAATAATAATGATAATAAAATGAGGATAAAATGAGATAACATTTTTAAATGCACTTAGCAGTGCCTAGCACATAATAGGTCCTGTATAAGTGCACAGTGCGGGGCACCTAGTAGGGGCTTAATAAATGTTTACAAACTATCTGAATATACAGCATTGCAGAGATCAACATAAATAAAATTCTATACACAGGAAATTCAAGAAGAAGAGAGCAGTAACCATTGGCCTGATCAGGAGTATCCTTATGTAGAAGATAGCCTGAGCTGTGATTTAAAGCACCTAGAAAGTCTATGAATCAGACGGTGAGTAGGGTATGCATTCTAAACTAGAAGATCCATCTGTGTGAAATTATGGAGGCAGAATATGGGATGTCATGGACAGGCTATAGCTAGAAAACAAGTTTGACTCCAACAGAGAATGTGTGAATGTGTAGTAACATGGATTTAAGAAAGGAAATGTAAGTAGTCACCAAGTTATGGATGATCTAAAATGACAAGGAGAATTTGTAATAATGGAAAATGTCTAGATATTCTAATTGTATCATATTTCTGTAAGTGCCTTATCAAACCCAACCCCCCCAAAAAATTTGCATTTACTTGTCTTTAGGACAGTACAATGTGGTATTCATCTTTGTATCTGCAATACGTTGTACAAGGTCCTGTACTAAACAGTTCCTTAATAAGTTTCACTAAATTGAATTCCTACCCACTATATGTGGTATAGCATATAGAGAACTAGACTTAAAGTGAGGAAGACCTGAGTTCAAATCCTACGTCAGTCACATACGTGTGACTCTGGGCAAGTCAATTAACCTCTATGGGCCTTAGTTTCCTCATCTGGAAAATGACAATATTAGACTTGATGACTTCAAAAATCTCTTTTAACTCTAAATACAGCTGTGTGTGTGTATACATATATATATATATATATATATATATATATATATATGTATACACACACATATGTGTATACTTAGTGTATGTGTGTGTGCGTGTGAAAGATCTAGCCCAGAGAACTAGTCCTTTGGGGAAGGCTGGTCCATGGGAGAAGCATAGTCCAGTGAGATTTAGTGGTCACTCATTTCTCCTCAATCTGGACCAAGGATTAATGGAGTGCCACTTTCTTCCCCCTTCTTCTGTTTGTCCCTGCAGAAAGCCTGAATGTTAATGCCAGCCTGGGAGAACAGTCAGGAGGAAGCACTCATAAACCATGGAATATTAAAATGTCAAAAAAAAAAACCCAATCCCACAAGCCCCATGGCAGATCCATAGGATGATGGGGTGGGGGAGAGAAAGAAGAGCCAATCAGCAGGGAGTTCTTGGCATCCCCACTGTGGACCATTCCAAGAGGAGCTGTGCACATTGCTGAGCTCCAGTTTTTGGAGAATCACTGGACCGAGCCCAAGCCAAGGCATAGAGACAGTCCATTTGGGTGACATATTCTAATGAGAACCAGAAAACAGGGCAATTAATCTCTTCTAGTTACTGTTTCTATGCTGTAGCTTAGTTATAATCTCTTTTCCCCATCCAGGCTAGGCAAGGCAATACATGCACCACTGTGTGTGTGTGTGTGTGTGTGTGTGTGTGTGTGTGCGTGTCTTTGTGTTCTTTTGTTTGTACATCACAAAATCTTTGGAACATGGGTCCTCACTTTCTTTTCTATATCTCCTGCACCCATTTGCCTTCAATCTTGACAAGGGAAACTGGGCTTATGTCCTTGCTGTCGTCTCTGAGTCGACATGGACTTAACAGCCAAAAAGGGAGAGATAAGTAATCATCAGGAAAGCCAAAGCTAGGTTCTAGGCTTTCAGTACAACAAAACAAACATATTTTTCTTTGTCAGAACTATATTGTCCTTGACGTAAATGATGAGTGTTCCTCATACCACCACTGTTGACTTCTTTCAGTTCTTTATGTAGCTTGGGTACTAACTCAGATGGGAGTTCCTAGAGTCTTGGTCATGATAGCAACAGGCATTTATTAAGAATCAATTCTGTAAAAGCTAGGAAACAATTTTTGTAGCCAGTCTCTAATAAAGTCTTCATTTCTAAGATACATAGAGAATTGAGTCAAATTTATAAGAATACAAGTCATTCCCCAATTGATATGAAAGGATATGAACAGGCAGTTTTCAGAGGAAGAAATTAAAGCTATCCATAGTCATATGAAAAAATTCTCTAAATCATTATTGATTAGAGAAATCCAAATCAAAACAACTCTGAGGTACCACATCAAGCCCATCAGATTGGCTAACATGACAAAACAGGAAAAATGATAAATATTGGAGAAGATGAGAGAAAACTGGAACACTAATGCATTGTGGGAAGAGGTGTGAACTGATCCAACCATTCTGAAGAGCAAATTGGAACTATGTCCAAAGGGTTATAAAACTCTGTGTGCCCTTTGACCAAGCAATACCACCTCTAGGTCTGTATGCCAAAGAGATCATAAAAATGGAAAAAGATCTACATATACAAAAATATTTATAGCAGCTCTTTTTGTGGTGGCAAAGAATTGGAAATTGAGGGGATGCCCATCAATTGAGAAATAGCTGAATAAGTTGTGGCATATGAATGTAATGGAATGCTATTGAGCTATAAGAAATGAGGATCAGACGGACTTCAGAAAAACCTAGAAAGATTTACATGAACTGATGTTGAGTGAAGTGAGCAGAACTGGAAAATTGTACACAATTATAGCCACATTGTGCAGTGATTGACTTTGATAGACTTAGATTTCTCAGCGATGCTAGGATCTAAGACAACTCCAAAAGGCTCATGGTGGAAAATGCTATCCACATCCAGAGAAAGAACTTTGGAGTCTGAATGCGAATGGATGTATACTATTTGCTCTCCTCCTTTTCTTTTGGTTGTTTTGTTTCTTCTTTCTCGTGGTCCCTCCCAGTTGTTCTAATTCTTCTTTACATCGTGACTAATTTGAAAATGTGTTTAATATAAAACTATAAATAGAGTCTATATCAGATTGCATGCCATCTTGGAGAGGAGGGGGAGGAGAGAGAGGGGAAGAAAATTTAAAACTCACAATCTTAAAGAAGTAATGCTGAAAACTAAAAATAAATTAATTATTATTTTTTTAAATGAATCAATTTTGTAGACAGCCTTGTGCTAAACACTGGAGTTTGGAAAACAGGAAATACAAACATTCAAAAAGACACAGTCCCTGACCCCATTGAAATCTAGTCAAGGGATGAGAAATCAGCCCAGGTGGCTTGGATACACAGTGTTAGAAGAAAAATGTATTAGAGAATTATAAACCACAGTGGTTTATAAACCGAAGTGGTATTCAAGAACCAAAGGAAAAGGTCACCAATGCGGGCATCAGGAAAGGCTTCATGGAATCAGGAAATATTAAAGGATGCTTAAGAGAAGTTGGAATGGTACAAGAAACATAGTGAGCAAATTAAAATAATGTCACAGGGCTGGTGAAAGAAATCATCTAGTTCAGTTGGAATGTGTTATGTACGGAAGCTGAGTTGTATTATGGATAGGATTCAAAGCTTGGAATCAGGAAGATGTCAATTGGAATGTTGTCAAAGATATTTACTAGCCGTATGACCCTAGGTAAGTCACTTAACCTCTCTCAATTTCAGTTCCCTCAGTTTTTAAAATGGAGATAATAATATTCACCTAGTTCATAGAGTTATTGTGAAAATCAACTGAGATAACACGTGTGAAGTACATTCACATTTAAGTTCTAGTTATCATTATTGTGGTCATGGCCATTGGTGTTACTGTTACTATAGAGTGGAGTAATATATGAGAAGTCTCTAAAGGCAAAGTTATGCTGGTTTAGGGAGAGCCTTGAATGCTCACATAGAAGGGTTTGATCTTTTCTGAAAAGATAATAAGGAGCCATTAATAAGTTCCTATTATAGGAATGACAGTGGTTGATTTGCACATAATAAAGATAATTCTCGAAGTGGTATGAAGGAAGGTGAACAAAATGGACACCTTGGGAAAGAGAAGAAATATGAAGCTTTATAGGATGACTGTGGCAACAGTCCAGGATTATGGTTATTAGAGCCTTTACTATGGAGTGATGACACTATCAACAGAGAAGAGGGACATATTTGAGACATATTTTGGATGCAGATCAGATAGACCTTGCTAACTGACTAGATACATGTCTAAGGTCTTTGGGACTACTTTGGGCCTTAGAACATTTTCATAAGGATCAGAAAGACCATCAACAATGCTGTTGACTAATTCCCAATTGATAAATGACCAAAGATGTGAAACAGCAGTTTTCATGTGAAGAAACAAAAGCTATTCATAATCATAGGAAAAATGCTCTAAATCACTATTGATTAGAGAAATGAAAATTAAGGTAACTCTGAGGTACCACCTCGCACCTACCTAATTGGCTTATATGACAAAAAAGGAAAATGATAAATGTTGGAGAAGATGTAGAAAAATTGAAACAGTAATGCATTGTTGATGGAGTTGTGAATTGATCCAATCATTCTGGAAAGCAATTTGGAACTATGCCCAAAAGGCTATAAAACTGCATACTCTTTGATCCACCAATACCTCTACTAGGTCCGTGTAGCAAAGAGATCATAAAAAATGGAAAAGTACTAACATGGATGAATATATACATATATATATATATATATATATATATATATATATATATATATATATATATATATATAGCAGCTCTTTTTGTGGTGACCAAGAATTGGAAATTGAGGTGATGCCCATCAATTGGGGAATGGCTGAACAAGTTGTAGTATATGAATGTAATGGAATACTATTGTGCTATAAGAAATGATGAGCAGGCAGATTACAGAAAACCTGGAAAGACTTACATGAACTGATGCTGAGTGAAATGAGCAGAACCAGGAGAATACTGTACACAGTAACAGCAACATTGTGTGATGATAAACTGATAGACTTAGCTCTTCTCAGCAATGGGGTTAGTTGGTTGTCATCTGTCATTCTTGAAGAGGACCAAAACGACATCACTATGCTAGAGGCAAGTGTCAATGGGTCTGACTGTGGCTGATCAGACCAATACAAGCTTGGAATGTTCTACCACAGGTCAGGCACAAATAGTCTGTGTGAACTTTTGGGGTGGACAATCTATGTTTCCACATCCTCCATTCCCTTTGAGCTGTTTCAATTCTGCTTTGCTCATATAGCACAGCACCTTCTCTGATGAGGGCATATCGTTCTGAACAGTCCTGTGCCAGTGTCTCCCATTTCACACAATCAATTCCAAAGTTCTTAAGAAAGACCTTGAGAGTGTCCTTGTATCGCTTCTTCTGACCACCATGTGAACACTTGCCCTGTGTGAATTCTCTATAAAATAGTCTTTTTGGCAAGCATAAATTTTGCTTTTGAACAATGTGGCCAGCCCCTCAGAGTTGAGCTCTCTGAAGCAGAATTTGAATGCTTGGCAGTTTAGTTCAAGTAAGGACCTCAGTGCCTGGTACCTTATGCTGCCAGGTGATCTTCAGGATCTTCCTAAAATAATCCAAATGGAAATGACTCAGTTTCCTGGCATGGTGCTGGTAGACTGTCCAGGTCTCACAGGCATACAACAATGAGGTCAGCACCATGGCTCTGTAGACCTTCAGTTTGGTGGTCAGCCTAATATGTCTTCTCTCCCATACTTTCCTCCAGAGCCTCCCGAACACTGACCTAGCTCTGGCAATGGTGTCCACCTGTGCCACCCAAATCTCACCTGTGGCTCCAAGAAGCTGTAGCATGTGCAGGGGCCATACCCCGGTAAACCATTTTGGCAAACAGGCTAAACCCAAGGGGTCTCTAACCCATTGGTGATTTGGATGGGGGCTGTCTACAATGATTTAAGACAAATCCAAAAGACTCATAATGGAAAATGCTATCCTCACCTGGAAAAGGAACTATGGATTCTGAATACAGATCAAAGCATGCTATTTTCTCTTTTTTTAATTTTTTTTTACTTCTAGTGTTTTTCACCTTTGGTCCTGATTCTTCTTTCAAAACATGACTAATGCAGAAATCTGTTTAATATGATCATACACGTAAAGCCTATATCAGATTGCTTGCCGACTTGGGGGAGGGAGGTAGAAAAAGATTTGGAACTCAAAATGATGAAAACTATCTTTACATGTAATTGGGAAAAAATAAAATACTACTATGTTGGGAAAATTATGGTGACCAAACCTCACCAGTCAATCCCTAGTCTCCCTTCCAGCAACATCTTTAATGGGAAACAAATTAAATACACTGGAGCAAAACTCTATCTGTTCCTACAGAAACCATAAACCTTCTCCTGAAGAGAAAAACTGCCCCAGCGTTGAAGGGATAAAGGATCCAAAAACTAACTTTGTGGAGGACAGTTACATACCATAACATGAACATTTCAGATCCAAAGGTACACTCTTGCAGAACCTTCTGTGACCCCCTTATTTCTGCTCCTGAACCCAAAGAGCATCACATGCAAAGCCTGACCACCTCCATAATAATAGGTCTTTATTCAAAGAACACTTTAACTCACACAAGGGTTGTCTTAGGCCTACCTTTACCCTAGTAAAGTGCTAAACATTTTACAAATATTATTTCATTTGAGTGTCAAAAGGAAAGCTGGAAGATCAATCAATAAGTAAACATTTACTAAGCACCTACTGTGGTGCCAGGCACTTTGCCAGTCACTGGGGATACAAAAACAAAACAAACAAAAACCAGTCCCTACTTTAAGGCACTTACAGTGTAATAGAAGAAACAAAATCAGAGTAACCATATGCATACAAGCAATATACAGAATAGCTGGACCAGGCACAGTGCCTGGCACATAGCAGGAAGTTAATAAACACTTATTCCTTTCTTTTTTCTTGTAATTGTGGAAACCTGGCTCACCTTTGCATCTTTGGCTGGAAGAGACCTCAAAGGTGACCTAGTCCTACCTCCTTCTTTTACAGATCAAGAAACTAAGGCCATAGAGAGGAAGTAACTTGCCCAATGTCTTATGAGTAACAATCATCAGTCAACAAATATTTACTATGAGCTTACAATGTGTGAGGAACTGCCCTGAAGAGGCTCAAATTTTAACAGCAGGAGAACAACATATAAATAAATGTTTATATATGAAATATACATAGATGTTAGACAGATAGATAAGGATAGATAAATGAATAGATGAGTGTATGAATAAGTGGGTGGAGAGATGGATGGATAGGCATAGATAGATCAATAGCTAGCTAGATAGATAGATGGATAAATAGATGGATGGATAGATAGATAATGGAAAAGAATTATAGATGATCTAAGAGGGAAGGCACTGAGGGTTGGGATGGAGACTAGGAAAGGCTTCTTCCAGAAGATGGGATTTCATCTGAGACTAGCAAGAATTCAGGAAGGCCAAGAGAAAGAGATGTTGAGACCAAGCATTCCAAGCATAAGGGATAGCCAGTGAGAAGCCATTGATTGGGAGATTGAAGGTTTTATGTGAGGAACAGCAAGGACAGTCTCCCAGCATTTTCTTCTCCTCCCCCCGCCCCTCTCTACACACACCCAGCAGTCATTCTCAGATAGGCAGTGTCTTTGAAAAGAGAAACCTGTTATCACAACATTTCCTGTCTGGCTGTATCTTTCTCAGGTGCCAGCTCCCCTTGTCAACTGGGCAGACAGGGCTATTCTTCAAGTGGAGGAAAGCTACCCAAAAGGCAACACTGTTCCCTCAGGGAAATCTTCACTATTGCATCCATCCAATATTCCCAACTGTGTTAAAAATGATGTACATCATGTGAGTATAATGCCTCTGTTAAAAAGAGAGGAGGAACAGAAAAATGACTCTGATCCATAATTCATATCCTGGAGATGTATTTTAATTTTGAAGTGAGAGAGACACATCTCTCTTTAAAACCGATTGAGATGTCGATTCCTGCCTGGCACACTTCAGTGTCTATGCCGAAGCCACGAGCTGAGGAAGCTGAGTCACACTGGCAGGAAAAGGGCGTTTGGTCTGAGTTGGGAGGGGGGACCATCAAACCAGAAGCTGTGAAAACAGGAGACGGGGAAGTTGTGTTGTTAGTTTTCCTCTCTGCCTCAAAAATTTCAAATTGCTGTTACCCTTCAGGGGAAACAAAAAAAGCCAACCTACCTCCGTGGAGATGCTCTTCGCTGACACACTGATTTTGATAAGTCAGCTTCACCACTAGGTCCTTGATCTGTTTCAGCCTATTTTCCCCTCCTTTCCCACAGACACATCCTGATTCTATTTCTGTGACAGGCACTGTATTGATTTTCCATTATGTGCCATTTTAGTGTATCCCTATGCAAGTGGATATAGTTGGAGTGTCCCCAAATAAACACTCTTCTGCCACATCTCTTGCTTTAAAAATAATAGTATTACTAAATTTTTTATTTTTAATTACCTTCATTTATGAATATATGCCTTTCCTTTTTCTTCCCTGTGAAGAGATGAACAAATGTACTCCACCCATAACTACTTGTTACCCGGAGCATTTCAGCAAAACTATCCAACACAACTGAGTATGGTGGCATATGTAATACTCCCCAAACAGAGTGCCCCACTTCTGCAAATTAGGGAGACAGGTGTGTGCATTTTTCTGAAATCTTCTAATTTCTCTTTTTGCAGCCTTTAACTCTTCTGGCTTTGCCTCATAAATACTCTCTCCTCTCTGAATTTTCATGACATTGCTCTCTCTCTCTCTCTCTCTCTCTCTCTCTCTCTCTCTCTCTCTCTCTCTCTCTCTCTCTCTCTCTCTCTCTCTCTCTCTCTCTCCCCCCTCGGTTTTCTTCCTGCCTATCTGCCTGTGCTTTCTTAGTCTCTTTTGCTAGTCTAGCATCCATATAACAACCTCTAACTGTAGGTGAGCCTGAAGTCTCAGTACTGAGCTCTCTTTTCTTTTCTGTCAATACCAATTCTTGGTTTCAGTCAATCTCTTCCTATCTCTCTTTATGTTCACATGGACTATTTGTGCCCAACCTGTGGTAGAGCATCCTGAGCTTGTATTGGTCTGATCAGCCACAGCTGGACACACTGTAACTTGACTCTAACATAGTGACGGTCCTTTCAAGAATGAAGAACAGCAACCAAGCAACCAATCTATCTTTACTTCTTTGTCTCTGTCTTTATCTGTCTCTGCCCATCTCTCTCTGTCTCTCTCTGTCTCTGTCTCTCTGTCTCTGTCTCTCTCTTTCTCTGTCTCTCATTCTCTCTCTGTCTCTCTCTCTCCACTTCTATATTTCTCTCCCTGTCTCTGTCTTTGCTTTCTCCTGAACTCCTATCAGAATATTTATCATCTCTATTAAAACGACTCTCCCAAATCTATGTATTCAGCCCTCTCTCCTGAACTGCAGTATCACATATCCAGTTAAACAGTATAGCCCATACGTATCTCAAACTCAACAGGTCTAAAACTGAACTCATTCATTATCTCTTCCCCCAGATCTACCCCTCTTCCAAAATTCCTGCAAGGATACCATCACCTTCTAGTCCCCCATATTCACAACCTTGGCATTATACTTACCTAATCCTTGTCCAATCACTTAGCAAAGCTTGGCAATTCTACCTCCAAAATATCTCTAGATTCTAATCCTTTCTCTTTATGCATACAGTGACCACTCTAGTCCAAGCCCTTCTCACCTCTTACTTGCACTATTTAAATGGCTTTATAATTTGTCTTCCTGCATTGTCTCTTTCCTCCACAATCCATCCTCCAAATAGTTCCCAACATGATTTTTCTAAAATACAGGTCTGATGATGTCATTCTTGCACAGTAAACTCCACTGGCTCCCTTGTGCATCTAAAATCAAATAAAGGATATCCTAGTTAGCTTTTAAAGCCCCTCACAAGCTAACCCAAAATGTTTTCCACTATTCTCATGCTAGATGGGCAAAGCATTAACAAATTATTAATACTATCACTAAGTCACTCTATGACTTAGGCTCAAGTGTACTAGAAACAATTTTCTTTCATTTAATATAAATCTATATAGAAGCCATTTCTAGCTTGATCTGAGAGCTGTTTGAACTAGCATAGTCCTCCATTCCCTGAAGGTTGTGACTATCTACCCCAAGATTTCTGTAAACACTTATAGTAACCTTAAATAAGGAAGACAGAACATTCCATCCCATTCCTTCTGGGCCACTCCCCTGGGGGAACTAATGGGTGCCTTCACAGAGATCTAGGATATTTTATATAGGTTTCCACGGAGCCAAGTTTTGATGTTTCTCTTCCAAGAGATTCCATCACTAGCCTCCATAAGTTGTGCTGCCTGTCCCTCATGGAGAGCAATTTTTCCTCGCCTCCACTTTTCAGAATCTCTCATTTCCTTTGAAACTCTGCTCAAGTGACACCTTCTTCTTGAAACCTGCCCTACTTCCCCCAGCTGCTAATGCCATCCTTTCCCCCACTCCACCAAAAAAACGAAAGAAAATTCCCTTGCATTGGTTTTGTATACATTTTGTATATATTTATATAAATGTATTTTCCACATGCACAAACCCACCAGTTAGAATGTGAAGACCTTAAGGGAATGGACTTTGTCATTTTTGTCTTTTTATCACCAGTTTCTGAAATAATATAAGTTTTTAACCTGTTGGTTGATTCTTTGGGGCCAAGCTTGGTCATTATAAATATACAGTTATGTTTCAGATTTATTTATTTCAGACTCATTCATTTATCTATTAAGTGGGAGGAGGTCCTACATATTACCTGGGGATATTTACCTTACCTCTCTTGTAAGAAATGGAATTTAGGCAATCCCCAAAGTAAGCATGTGAAGGAATACTAGTCAAAGTGAGATATGGGAGACTGAAAAGTTAATGTAATCTCAGGCTATGTAAAAATGGGTATTGTTGTTGTTAACCAGTCATTTCTGACTTTCAGGTAACCCCATTTGGGATTTTCTTGACAAAGCTACTGGAGTGGTTTGCCATTTCCTTCTGTAGCTCATTTTGCAGGTGATGAAACTGAGGCAGACAGGGTCAAGTGACTAACCCAGGGTCACACAGCTAGTGTCTGAGGCTAGATTTGAACTTAGGTTTTCCTGACTCCAGGCCTAGCACTCTCTTCTGTGCTACCTTGCTGCCCAAAAGAGTTAGGAAATAAGAGTCCCTCAGTCTTCTGCCCCATAAGAAAACATCTGGAGGACTTGTTTGGTTCATGGAAATGTACTTTGGAAAGGACAATGATAAGCTGGAGAGTTTCCACAGGGGAGTAAACAGTATGGTGAAGGTTCTCAAGTTCATGTGAGGATCAATTAAAGAAGCTGGGAATGGTGAATATAAAATTATGAAAGAATGAGAAAGCTGTTATCACGTTCTGGCTCAGGGCTGTCCAACCTTAGGTTTTTATTGAAACAATAGACAATATATTTTGATTTGCCATTTTAGTGAGAGCTCTGTGGCGGCTCAGCTTTGTTTACTAAAGCATTTATGTAAATTTCTATGCTTGTAGGCCGGTCGCATATATCGCATTTTAGACAGCCCTGCTCTAGCTGACGCCATGAAGGAGACATCACATACGGGAATGGAACTAATCATGTTCTGTTCCGGAACATTGAATAGAACATGAAAAGAAGTAAATTTAAGTTTAATCTAAGGGGGAAAAGCTTCATAAAAATTTAGAGCTGTCCCAAAAAGTGATGGGTTGGGAGATGCTGAGTTCCCCCTCACCTGAGGCTAGATACACACTTATTAGCTGTGCTATGAAAGGGATTTTTTCAAGGATATGGACTTGATTGTCTGGTCTCTTGGTTACTTTTCCTTTCTGAAATTTTATGATTCTGCAGAAAAAAAATAATTGAGCCCTTACTTCAGTCATTATGACATATTCCTTGTATCTCTGGTTTACAAAGTGCTTTCTTCTTGACCACATTGTGATATTATGAAGTTGGTAATAACATTGGTTTGGCATGATAAGAGTTAAAAAGAAATGTAAAGAGCATATCCTCCATTTTACAGGTAAAGAAACTGAGGCTCAGAATGGCTAAAGTGACTGACTTCACCTATAAAAGTTAAAAAATCTGGACTTGAACCCAGGTCTTTGGACTCCAAGAAATGTTATTAAGTCCAATTCTCTATCCAATGTTTTTCTTATACACTATAGCCCTTAAAGAGTCCAGCTGTGCAGCCTCGGCTCACACAGTTCCAATAAGAGATAACTCTCCAGCCCAAGGGACAGCCTTTTACATTGCTAGACAGCTGTGGTTGATTATTAGAAACATTTTTCCTTCTATAGCACTAAAATCTGCATGCCTCTAACCTCCTCTTCTCCACCCCCCATCCCTTGTTCCCCTTCTCTTTGAAAGAGTCTGATTCATTTTCCTTCTGCTAGAATGCATGTAGTGGTCATTTCTTCTACCCATCCCTCCATTCTCCCCCATCACCAGTCTTCTTTACTCCAAGAAAAATAGCTCTAGTTCCTTCACCTGATCCTCTTCTGTCTGGTTTCCAGTCCCCTCTCCATCCTAGAGAGAAGAGAAAGAAGGAAAATAAGCATGGAAGACCTGTTAATTGGTTCTATTAGTTAGCTTAATCATTCATTTCTCCTCTCTCCCTAATAAACAGTAAAACTCCTTTTCTGGTTTAATTTGGTTTAGTTTGGTTTGGTTTGGTTTGCTTCACAGACTGTATCTCACATACGTCACTTTCTCACCCACATCCCTAGCCATACTGAATCAGTCTATCTCTCTGACACCTGAAACCCTTCAAATACTGGAAGTTAGATAACAAGCATGTCCCATCCAAATCATCTCTACTTCAGGCTAAACATCTCCAGTTCTTCCAACTGATCCTCATAGGACCTGAACTCGAGGTCTTTTTCCATCCTGTTTGCCCTATGATGGACCCTCTAGAGCTTATCAAGGCCCTTCCAAAACTTTGGTACCCAGAACTGAACACAGTACTCCATATGTGGTAGACCATATGTGTTCATATAAGTGGCAATGCACTATCAGTGTCAAAGAAAGACCCATCACCTCCCCAGCCCTTGATACCACACCTATATCTTCTGACTTTGAACTCTTCCCACCGCACCATTCTGATGCTCCCTCTAAGCCCATCCAGGCACATGGATTTCTTTTCTTCTTTCGGAGGCTCTTGCCCCTTTATGTCAGCAATTATCTGGGCAGTAGGGAGGACTCAGGGGTTTGAACCACACAGATATCGCTGGATCTGCAAAATATGGCAGACTGGTTTATTAAGGGTCTACATGAGAAGGTTTTTTAAAGGGAAATCAATCTATTACTCTCCCCAATCAACCTAAAAAATTCCAAGGACTCACTCACCAAGTTCTCTTTAGTCTCAAAGCAAATCCTAACCAGACACTCCAGAGGAAACGTCAGCTTTCTGTGCCTTCCGTATTTATGCAGATGGGTTAAGTGCCAAGTTAGGAAAACATGTGTTAAGGCATTTAGCAGATAATGTGTGATGTGTGCAATCAGTCCATCAAAATAGAAAAGGAAAAAAAAAAAACACTTCACGAGGAGAGGGTGTGTGTGTGTGTGTGTGTGTGTGTGTGTGTGTGTGTGTGTTTGCTGATCCTGAATTGTGATGCTAAATCCGTTTGTGAAAAAGGAAAAAAAATGGAGAAAGAGAGGGAAAGGTCAGGTAAGAATTAATGAGACACAAGAAGCTTAGCTGAGTCTGTGCATGAAAAAACAAGTCCTAGCAGCCTTCACATTAAATGGAGACACAATTGAAGCATATCACATGGGAAAAGGAGCCTTCTCTGTGAATGGAAGGGAAGTAAGCACTCATACCTGGGCCCAGTGTTGGATTCACTCTTCCCAACCTATTGCCACCCCCACCAACTCTTTACTTCATGTACAATATAGAAGAAGGAACATTTTGATTTAGGAAGACCAGGGTTATAATTCTGTCTCTGGCACTTACCAGATGTGTGACCCTAGGCAATTCACAACCTCTCTGATCTTTGGTTTTCTCATCTATAAAACGGAGAAAAGAAGACACAGTTTCTACCTCACAAAGTTGTTTTCTGAGGATAAATTTCAGATAATATATGTAAATTACTTTGCATATCTTAAAATGCCACATAAATGTCAGGTATGTTGCATGTGTGTGTTTGTGTGTATATGTGTATGTATACACAAATACATAACACATATCCATATACACCATACACGTAAATATATGTATATGTTTATGCATGTGTGTATGCGCATGTCTGTATACATATATGCATGTGTGTGTATGTATGTGTGTATATATGTGTGTATGTATATATGCAGATGGGTTAAGTACTAAGTTAGGAAAACATTGCTATGGCATTTAGCAGATAATGCGTGATGTATGCAATCTGTCCATCAAAATAGAAAAGAAGGAACAAGATATTCTATGGTACAAACACACATACCTATACATATGTACACATATTTGCATATATGTGCACATGCGTATACATATACACACGTACACACACATGTATGTTTACCCTTCTCATCCTCATCTTGGGCTGGATTAGTTTATCAGAGCTGTTGTCTTTTTATCTTGCTCTCAATTGAGGCCACTTGTTTCCCTGGGCTCCTTTGGAATATAATCCCAACCAAGTTCCTCAAGAGTCAGTGTTGCTTTCACTTCTGGTCAGTGGGATTGTGACCATAACTATAATATCATTGCTGTAGGGATTCCTTGTGAGGAAAATGCTTCTACCAGTACAGATCACCTCCCTTTCTGTCATTCACAGTCTCAGAGAGTTGCCCAGAGCATCACAAATGTACATAACTTGCTTGGTATGGGACATAAAACTTTGTCTTTTTGGCTTTGAGGCCAGCTCCCTCTACCCAGTACATTAGGCAGCCTCTCCTCCATGGGCAGTGGGCTAGAGATGTGTACGTGTCTGCCTGTCTGCCTGTCTGTCTGTGTCTCTGTCCCTGTGTGTATTTCTGTGTGTTTGGCTCAACCATTAGGAAGGCCAATTCAAGCCACTGTTGAGCCTACAGGAAATCTCTCATGAGTAAATAAAATTCACTTCAGTTCAATGCTGTTTGTCTTTTGTTTTTGAAGAAGACCAATGGCATCACAGGGTGATGTCTTGACTCATGTGGGAATTAAATTTAAGTGAGGCACAATTGCACAATGTCAGCAGTCTCACTCTTTCTTCCAGAGTCCTCAAAGTCTAGTGGCAAGACAAAAGCCAAGATGACTGGCAATGGCCCAAGATGCAGTGTGTGACCTTGGCATCTGCGATCTCTGACCAAACTATAAGCACTCTACAGCACCTGCTTCAGCTGCCTTCATGGCAGCTGGAACAAAGTGTTCTCATCCACCCATTCCGCCAGAGGAAGTTTTCACGTGCCTAGGGTAGACACCCTGCTACTTCACCAATGGATCTAAGGACTGATTGTTACCCTCAACCTGTTTTAGCCCATCTGCCCAGGCACTTTTACTGGGGTGTGGCTGCTACACCTGCTACCACTTCTTGGAGCAACAGGTGACGCTTGGGTGCCAGGTGGATACCAAAGGTGGATGAGCATCCCTGACAAGGTCTCAGCAAACTCTCACACCAGGGGTGCTAGTGCCTCTTGAACACCCATAGACCCCATTCAATTCAATAAACCCTTATTAAGCACATACTAACTGACAAGCAGTGTGCTAAAAATCCTTGTCTGTGAGACGTAGAAAGTGTGTTGGAGTCATTTTAATTACTTATTTAACAAAGGTGGGAAATTAAGATCCAGAGAGGGGAAGAGATGTCTCCACATTCCTACAAGTGAATTCTTAACCATGTGGGTGCATGTGCACACGTGTGCATGTACGTGTGCATATGTGTGTGTGTGTGTGTGTGTCCTCTTGGCATTCTGGTGAAGCCTATTGACTTCTTCTCTAAATGTTGTTTTAAAATGCATAAAATAATTGGGATCACAAAGGAAACAAATTATATTGAAAAAAATTAAATTAGCTCAGGAAACCCAGGTTAAGAAAACCCCTGGCAGCCAAATGTCTGATAGGGTGTTTAGTAGTACTACCAAGCATATCTGGCAATGCCCATGCCTACAATTGGACATTAGCATAGACACTACAAGACTCACACTTGCTGGATGGTGTGAAGGTAAAAGAGGGAGGAGAATGGGGGCAGATGACGAACAATGTAGGAGATTGCATCCAAGGTCAATGAAGTAATCTAAACTTCAACATCCCAATGGAAATGTTGGTGCCAACTGTTGTTTGGTTCATATCATACTTTCTTTTACTATGCCTTCACTTCAAAGGGTTTTAGGCTCAACCTTTGCCTTGGGGAATGCAGTCATTTGGAAAGGCTCAGTTTGGGAGAACCTGGGTTTTGTCCTAAAGGCAGCCTCTGATCTTGATAGTTCTCCTTTCTCCTGTTCAGATCTCCCTGCATTTCCTTGACTCCTCCATGCCTATATCTTTCTAAGCTAGCACCTTCTAGCTTTCTAACTCTACCTAGATGAGACCTAGACTTTTCCTCTAAAACCCCTGGCACTAATAGGGTCTCTAAGCTACTCTGGTAGCTAAGCATGAAATCATTTTGGATCTAGGAATCCTACCCATCAGGTCTGGTGTGCGGTGACAAGAACTTGGCAGCCAATGTGCCAAATCTAAGGGTCAGTTTCTTGTTGAACCACCAGTGACTCCCCCTTCCTGTGATTGCTTAAAGGGCATTCCATTCATATCCATTCCTTGACTTTCCTCAGAGGTCATAGGATCATCGCAGGATCACAGATTTAGAAATGAAAGGAATCTTAGAGGTCATTTAGCCCAATCTTCTCATCTAACAAATGGAGAAACCAAGGCCCAAGAAAAGGAAATTAAGTTTCCCAAGGTCAGACAGTTTTCAAGTGGCAGCTAAGTGGCATAAGATCAGAATCCTGAAGATTCAAGAAGAGTTAAATTCAGATGCTGTCCCAAGTACCTACTAGTTGTGTTAGCCTACACAAGTCAGTTAAGGTGCCTCGGCCTCAGTTTCCTCTTTGGTAGAAAGAAGAAAATAATAGCACCACTCTCCCACAGTTCTTGGGAGGACAAAATGAGAATAAAGTAGGTAAAAAGACTTTGGAAATCTTAAAATGCAATGTGTAGTGGTCATCATCATCTAATCATTATTATTATCTCCAATATTATTGTTGTCATGATGTAAAAGAGCTGAAATGTAAACCCCAATCTGCTAATTTCAAATCCAGCAGACTTTTTTTTCAAGTGGGTCTCACTATCTGCCCTTTTCTCCTAGTGGAGGGCCTACTATCCATTCCTTAGTCAACAGCACCTACTATGTGCCAAGCACTGTGCTAAGTGCTAGGGATACAAAGAAAGGCAAAAGTTAGTCCTTACCCTCAAGGGAGTCACAGTCTAATGTGAAGACTACATGAAAACAACCATGCACAAACAAGCTTTAGACAAGATGAATTGGAGGTAATCTCAGAGGGAAGGCACTAAGCTCCAGAATCCTACCACATGCCTACTACTGTGCTAGGATTATTGATACAAAGTAAAAACAATCCCTGTTCCCCTGTTCTCAAGAAACTAATACACACACACACACACACACACACACACACACACACACACACACACATGCACACACAATCACTAACAAATAAAATAATGGGGGAATGACATTAGTACCTGAGGGGATCAAGGAATCTCACATTAGAGGTGAATGAACATTAAAGAAAACCAGGGATTCTAAGCCATATCACCTTCCCTCAAGTTGGCATGTGCCAACCAAAGGTCTTGCCTTCTGTATCTCTGGGAAGTCCAATTCTTCTGAGAATCCACCTTCTAAGTCCCAGGGCAGTTGCAAAGGACTGGGAGAATGCAATCAAAAAATTAGCTAAGATCTGTTCATTTCTCTGTTCTTGTTTCATTGATTTGATGTCTTGTGGGGTTTCCACTGGCATACAGATGCCAGCAAACTGTCTATAATGGCTCCAATACCAACCACTGCATTTATTTTCAGTAAAACATTCTCTTTTGAATAATAATGTCTGACAAATGAGGAGCCATAAGGAAAGCCACTTCTGGATGCAAACATGAATCTGTGATGTGCATCCTTTGCTCTTCTGTCATAGGCAAGAAAAGCAAAAGGCCTGGGAAGAACAAAATCAGGACCCTGCTAAAATCAATTATTTTCCCAAAGAGAAGCAGAAGTAGTGTCCAATGGATAATCTATGTGACTGTCACAGCCACTGCAAGCTCCTTCCATCATGTTTTGTCATCAACAGATAAAAGGAAGCCAGTTGGAGAGAAGTCTAGTGAAGCTTCAAAGCCAGGGATTGATCTGAGTGGCTATCCCTTCCTCTGCTGGAGATCAAAGCTCCATGCTTCTGCCTGGATCCATGGACGTGTTATGTGTCATGGACACATGACATAATCATGAATCATATCCAAGAAATGACAAGTAGAGAGATCAAATAGGTGTAAGTACCAGGTTGCTCTTAGGGTGTGGAATTCAGCATCTGGGGGCAGGGGGAGCTATCCTGGTGGACACAAGGCACTCACAGGAGCTGCTTTGAGAAAGGAAGGAGCAGCTAGGAGAACCTCTGAGGTCTGGACCAGTCTTTCTCCTCAGGAGCCCCTACAGCCCTAACTCTACTGCCCTTGGAATCTACCCAGAAACTGTCTAGGAAGCCTTCCCTCCTCATCTCTGTGTTTTTAAAATCAATGACTTCCTGAACTCAACTACATGGTGCCACTCTAGAGCCGTAGGCATGTAGTCTGGACGAACTGAGTTCAAATCCAGCTTTAGACACTTACTTAGTATATGATCTTAGGCAAATCACTTAACTTCTGTCTGCCTCAGTTTCTTCAACTATAAAATAGGGATAATAATAGCACCTATTTCTCCCTGCCCTCCCCAGGTTGTTGTGAGGATGAAATGAAGTAACATTGGTAAAAATTCTTAAACACAATACCTAGAAGATAGGAGGTACTTCATAATTTCTTGTTTCCTTCCTTCCCACTCAGATGCTACCTCCGGCAGGAGGACACATACATATGGGGGGAGGGGAGAGAGAGGACAGAAGAGAGAGAGTGCTAGCTTCCTCCTGAAATCACTTTGTGTTAGTTGTATTTGCTTATTTGTACACATATTGTATCCTTCCAGGACAATGTAAGCTCCTTGGGGGCAGGATTTGTCTTTTTTTTCCCTTTTGCCTTTGTATCTCCATGATATAACACAATGCCTTGGGAAAAAAAGAAGCACTTTATGAAAGTTAATTGAAGATATGAATCATACTTTTCAGTTCATCTAGCCTTATTTTTTTTAAACAACAAAATGCTAATGTGATAATAACAGCTGGTATGTATATAACCCTTTGAAATTTACAAAACACTTTACTGAATACCACAAATATTATCTCCGTTTTACAGATGAGGAAACTGAGACACTGAAAGTTTAAGTGATTGGCCAATAGTTATTCAGCTAAGAAATGTCAGAGGAAGGATTAGAATCTAGCTCTTCCTTCCTCCAAGTTCAACACTCTCTCCGTTATGCCACACTGATGCAAGCCATAGGCAAAAATATTTATCAGGTGAAAAGAACACACACACACACACACACACACACACACACAAACACAAATAAACATAATATTTTTCCCATCCTCTATGCTCCACTTCTTCTCTCCCTTCCCTGCCTTTGTCTTCCTTTTTTCTGCTCATTTTAAAGTAATTGAGCTGGAACAATTAATGTATAATAAATAATTCTGGAAAGAAGACAAACCATTCTTTAACATAGATGCCACTCCCTCACCAAAAGGTTAAACACTCCCCATTGGTATACTCTCCCTTCATGCTGTGTATTACTACTGGAGAGAGACAGACAGTCAGACAGACAGAATTGAGGGGGAAGTCACCAAGTCTCCAGTTAAAGGTTCTTTGGGAAAGGGGTGCAGACACCTAGACGGCATGTATCTCTCCAGGAGCAGGAGGTGGGGAGCCATTAGATCACTATTTCTATGCCTTTCTGGTGTGACTGAGACATAATTGAATCAATTTTCTTTTTTCCAGACTACTTCAGACAATTGGAGCCATTTAGCCAAGCGGGATTGTTGTCCAAACATTTCATCAAAGCTATTCTGAAAAGAAAATCACCTAGAAAACACAAGCACTGAAAATCAATTGATTGATTTATCACTTTTAGAAACATAAGGCATGAAAATAAATCCCCAGAGATGAATAGAAAGGGTTATGTTTGACAGTGGATGGCTTATTTGACTACTGTGTTCTACATAAGTGAACTAGGCTTGTAAATCTTCAGAAATAGCAAAAGCCCAATTTGGCACATTGAAAGAGAACTTGATATTTAGTAATGGACTTGACTTTCCTCCCAAATAATCTGTTCCAATGATGTCTTAGCTCATGTTCTTTTTTAGAACTCTCTTTGGAATGAATTCATGAAAATACAGAATTTTGGAGTTGGAAGAAAACTAAACAACTAGCGGCCGATGTCATCCAACCTGGGTCCAAATAAGAATCTCTTCCACAGCCTACCCAGCAAGCCATCCTCCCTCTTTTGTTTGAAAATATCTAGTGAGGAGAAACCCAGTTCCTCTCAAGGCAGCCCACTCTGGTTTTTGGAGATTGTGCCTTAATTGCCAGGACTTTTTTTGTTCATTAAAATGAACCTAAATTTATGCAGTTTTAACTTCCATCTAGCCATTATTCCTAGTTCTACCACTTTTAATCAAAGAGAACAAACATAATCTTTATGTATTGAAAAAAAATACAATGGAGCCCCTCCTTTCTAGTCTTCTTTTCTCAAGGTTAAATATCCCTAGTTACTTCAACTAGCTCATATGTCATGACCCCTTCCCATCCTGATGACCCTTCTATGTTTTCCAGGATATTTAGCATATCCTTCCTAACAAGTAGAACTGTCAAAAAGTAAAATGGACTTTATTCATTCCTTCAACAGGGGCTTTTATTAAGCAGCAAACTTCAGGCTGTGAAAGACTATGGGGCTACAAAGACAAAATAACTTCCCTCAAGAGGTTTTCATTCTATTGGGGGAAAACAACAGGTATACATACCTGTTGATAGATGGATAGATGATACATACATACATACATATAAAAATTGAGGCACAAAGAAAGACTAAGATGGATAGATACATACATACATACATGCATGCATTCATACACACATACATATAAATATGCATACATACATACGTACATATAAAAACAGAGAAAGAGACATAGATAGCTAGATAGATAGAGATGGATGGATAGATAGATAGATGAATGGATGGATGGATGGATGGATTCAAATGGCTTCAAAGTAATTTCTAGTGTAGAAAGCACTAATAACTTGGGGAAGAAGGGATTTGATATAGGTTCCCCATAGAAGGTGACATTAGCTAAGTCTTGAAGGAAACTAAGTATTCTCCAAGATTAAGGCACATCTCCAGAAGGGGATGAATTCCAGGGATGGGAGCAGACTGTGTCAGGACATGGAGACAGAATATGAAATATCTTTTGTTGGTAATACAAATAGTCCATTTGCATGAAGCGTAAAATCTGAGGAGAATAATATCTGGATGACCCCCTTGTCATATCCATTGTAGAACAGAATTTTCCTACATGGTATTTGAATTCACTCTTATCTCTGAGTTTCTCTGATCCTTAAAATGTGGTTCCAAGATCTTAAGCCAATATTCTAAGGTAAAGGATGGCAGATCTACTGCCACCCTCCTTCTGGGCATAACGCTTTTCTTAATGAAGCCCAAATCAAATTAGCTTTTTTTAACTTCAGTGTTGTTGGGTAATATTGAGCCTGAAGCCCACTAAACGCTCCTGATATTTATCAGAAGAACAGTTATATGGCACACTTCCTTCATTGAGGAGTGATTAAATTGATTTTTTTGGACCCCGAGTAAAGGACTTCACTTTTTCCTTTGAAAGGTCATCTTAATAGTTCAAACTTAGTCTTTATCTTGTTGAGATTTTTTAGATAAATACTGGTATCTAAAATGGCTGTGTTCAGTCATTTTTTTCAGTCATGTTCAACTCTTCATTACACCTTTTGGGTTTGCTTGGCAAAGATACTGGAATGGTTTGCCATTTCCTTCTCCAGCTCATTTTACAGATGAGAAAACTGAGGCAAACAGGGTCAAGTGATTTACCCAGAGTTACACAGCTAGTAAGCCTCTGATGTTGGATTAGGACTCAGGAAGCTGAATCTTCCTAACTCCAAGGTTGGCACTCCATCCACTGAGCCACCTATCTACCCCAATCCCTTCCAACTTTTATCTTCTGCAATGTTAGCAAGCATGTCCACTGTGCCTTTATCCTAGTCATTACTAAAAATACCAAATAGTAGAAGAGCAAGCAAAGAGTGTAGAGATACTCCAGACATCAAGTCCTATAAAAAAGCTTTGTTTCCTTCAGAGTAATCACAGAATAACAGAAGCTCTGGCAGAACCAAAGACATCAACTGGCCCAACCTAGACCAGACCATGAAACATTTCTCCAGCACCCCTGACAAAGTTGTCACACAGTCTCTGCCCAAAGGTCTTTAATGATGGGGAAACCCTACCACCTGATGAGGACTATTTCACTTGTTTTATAGCTCCAAATGTTAGGTCACACAAAATGGCAAAGTAATCTTTTTCTGCACATGTTTCCTACCACAAAAAAGAAAAAAAAGAATTATGTGAAAGTCTAAAAAAGGAGGTATAGATTAACTAAAGCTGAATTCATAAAATATAATGAAAGAGATCATGTACATTTTTAAGTGCCTCTGAGAATTGAAATACATGGGGCTCCCAGTCAACATAGTCAACCCCAACCCCATACTATATGCCAGACAAAGGCAGCAAAAGCAATCTCACATGTTTGCTTCAGGATCTGGCTGGGAAAAAGGCACTGCAAAGGAATGCTACTTAGAAGGTTGAGGTGGGAGAGAAAGGAGAAAGAGGAGATTTTGAACCATAACCTTAGCTAAATGAGGAAAGTTCCATGGACCTGTGAGTAGAGAACTGTATTAAATGACTTCAGGCTAATGTGATATGAGGAGGAAGGAAATAGAGAGGTTTAGCCTATGAAAGAGAAGACCTGGGGAGGGGAGCATGGTAGCTATCATCATGCATTGAAAGGCTATCCTATGGAGGAAAAGGGAGGATTAGACTCAGTTCCAAGGGCAGAAAGCAGAGCAATAAAGGATGGTTGAAAAGTGACAGATTCTGGCTGAATGTAAGGAATAAATTTCCAAAAAATTAGCACCATCCCAAAATTGAGTAAGCTGCCTCCACTAGGAATGAGGCTTTAATAAAATGCTAGATGAACACTTGGGGATGCTGCAGAGAAAATTTCTGGTCATGTAAGGATTGGAATAAATGGCCTCTGATGTCTCTTCCAACTTAGAGATCTGGGGAAATACTTCAATCATAAAGTGTCCAAGCCATGATGCTAAGGGTCTTGTCTGCAGGAAGAAAACAAAAACTAATAGAACTTGGCACCAAACCAAATGAAAACAAAGGAGAAAGGAATAGATGCTTACCTCTTGTGCCTAGGCAAGGAATTTCAGGTTTCTAATTATGCAAAACAGAAAGCATTTTCATATTAAATGTTTGAAAAACACTCCTCAGATAATAGTTCCAACTAGAGTTGTGACTAGAACAAGACCCCCAGAACTTTCCCTAGGATGTTGACTTAGGTGGAAGAAGTTACTCTTCACTGTGTCTGAAACCTTATTCCACACCTCACCAGGCATCCTCCCACCAGAATCTGCTACCTTGGCACAACTTCCACCAGGTCACACTCCTCCTCAGGTCATTTCACCATATTGCCCTGATCTGAGGAATCACCTTTCCTCCCAATCCTGCTTGGGATATAAGCTGAACACTCCCATCAGGAGTCATATTCACTTTACTCTACCCCAGAATGGAATTTGTCCCAGAATCGAGATTTCCGAGTTACTACGATTTAAACCAAAGTATAGTGCCTATGAGATATCATATGTAAAGTGCTTTTCAAGCCTTAAAACATTATATAAGTTCTAGCTATGACCATTATGAGTACGTACAACTACAACTTCTCTTCCTCCTACTTCTCCTGCTCTTCCTCCTCCTAATACTACTTTGTTTTTATCAAATATAAAATCTAGAAGATGGGGGCTGGTAAGCAGGAATTAGTGTGAGCTCTGTACCGAGTCCCTCCAGAAAACTATAAAAATGGCTCTGAACCAATTCTAGAATGGCAGAACCCACAAAACAGCACAGGGAAGCAGGGCTCCAGCCCAGGACAGCCGGGATGGTCTCTGGGTGAGGTCTATCCCACACGGAGCTGGGATCTGGGATCTGGGAGCTGGGAACAGAGTGGAGCAGAACCCAGCCTGAGTGGCGTGGACCATCCAGACCAGAAGCCGGGTGGAGGGGGCCCTAGCACCCTGAATCAGTGAGCTGCGGCAGATACCAGACTCCTTAACCCACAAACACCAAAGACTGTGGAGGAGGTTAGTGGGAAGAGCTGCAGGAGTGGAAGGAGTTCACAGTTCAGCTTCCAGCCCCGGGGGCAGCGGAGGTGGGGCAGCTACAGCTGTTGTAACTTCCAGCTCCAGGCCCACCTGGTGGGAGGAATTAAGTGGTGGATCAGAGCAGGAGTGCACAGCCTGCTGAATATCTAAGCCCAGTCCGGGTTGGGGGTTGGGGAAGGAGCAGTGCTGGTGTGGCAGAGCTGGCACCTCCCCCGCAAACGTGGAACATAGAACTCTCTAGTCTACAAGCAGTCATACCCCACTGAAAAACTCAAAGGTCAAGTTAGTTGGATGGGAATATGGCCAGGCAGCGAAAATGCACCGAGATTCAGTCTCAGACTTTGCATTCTTTCTTTGGTGACAAAGAAGACCAAAACATACAGCCTAAAGAAGTCAACAAAGTGCAAGAGCCTACACCAAAAGCCTCCAAGAAAAACATGAACTGGTCCCAGACCATAGAAGAACTCAAAAAGGATTTGGAAAAGCAATTTAGAGAAGTAGAGGAAAAATTGGGAAGAGAATTGAGAAGGAAAAACAAGTCAATGACTTGCTAAAGGAGACCCAGAAAAATACCGAAAAATACACTGAAGAAAACAACACCTTAGAAAACAGACTAACTCAAATGGCAAAAGAGCTCCAAAAAGCCAATGAGGAGAAGAATGCCTTGAAAGGCAGAATTAGCCAAATGGAAAAGGAGGTCCAAAATACCACTGAAGAAAATACTACCTTAAAAATTAGATTGGAGCAAGTGGAAGCTAGTGACTTTATGAGAAATCAAGATATTATAAAACAGAACGAAAGGAATGAAAAAATGGAAGATAATGTGAAATATCTCATAGGAAAAACCACTGACCTGGAAAACAGATCCAGGAGAGATAATTTAAAAATTATTGGACTACCTGAAAGCCATGATCAAAAAAAGAGCCTAGATATCATCTTTCAAGAAATTATCAAGGAGAACTGCCCTGATATTCTAGAGTCACAGGGCAAAATAGAAATTGAAAGAATCCACGATCACCTCCTCAAATAGATCCCAAAAAGAAATCTCCTAGGAATATTGTCGCCAAATTCCAGAGCTCCCAGATCAAGGAGAAAATACTGCAAGCAGCCAGAAAGAAACAATTTGAGTATTGTGGAAACACAATCAGAATAACCCAAGATGGGAAAATTGGAAAATGGTAGGGCAGAAACTGGGCATAGACCAATATCTCACACCATACACCAAAATAAAGTCAAAATGGGTTCATGATCTAGGAGAAAAATCTGATACTATAAGTAATTTGGGAAAGCAAGGAATAGTTTACTTATCAGATTTATGGAAAAGTAAAGAATTCATGACCCAACAAGAGATAGAGAGCATTACAAAATGCAAAATAGATAATTTTGATTATATTAAATTGAAAGGTTTTTGTACAAAAAAAGCCAATGCAACAAGAATTAGGAGGGAAGCAGAAAATTGGGAGAAAATCTTTGCAACTAGTTTCTCTGATAAAGGCCTCATTTCTAAAATATACAGGGAACTGAGCCAAATATATAGGAATACAAGCCATTCCCCAATTGAGAAATGGTCAAAGGATATGAACAGGCAGTTTTCAGAGGAAGAAATTAAAGCTATCTATAGGCATATGAAAAATGCTCTATATCACTACTGATTAGAGAAATGCAAATCAAAACAACTCTTAGATACCACATCTCTCCTGTCAGATTGGCTAAAATAACAAACTAAGAGGATAACAAATGCTGGAGAGGATGTGGGAAAATTGGAACATTGCTACATTGCTGGTGGAGTTGTGAGCTTATCCAGCCATTTTGTAGGGTGGTTTGGAACTATGCCCAAAGGGCCATAGAAATGTTCATACCCTTTGACCCAGCAATACCACTTCTAGGGTTGTATCCCAAAGAAATCACACAAGCGGGAAAAGGACCCATATGTACAAGGATATTTATAGCAGCTCTTTTTGTGATAGTCAAGAAATGGAAATCAAAGGGATGCCCATCAATTGGGGAATGGCTGAACAAGCTGTGGTATATGAAAGTAATGGAATACTATTGTGCCATAAGAAATGGGGATGATACGGACTTCGTAACAATCTGGAAAAACCTACATGATATAATGCTGAGTGAGCAGAGCAAAGCCAGGAGAACCTTGTACACAACCACAGATATATGGATTCTGTGAGGACAAACCCTGACATACTTCGCTCTTCTCAGCAACGTAAGGTGCAAGGACAACTCCAGGGGACTCACGATGGAGAATGCTATCTTCATCCAGAGAAAGAACTGTGAAGTTTGAATGCAGATTGAGGCGCACTTCATGCTCGCCTTTTTTCTTCTCTTTTGTTTTTGTTTTTGGGTTTTTTTTTTGGTTCTGTCTCTTCTTTCTCATGATTCAACCCATTGGCCATAATTCTTTTCCACAACTTGACTAGTGTATAAATTAATTCAATGTGAAGTTATACATGGTAGTTACATGAGATTCCATGCCATCTTGAGGAGGGAGGGGAGAAAATCTGGATCTCAAAATTATGTAGAACCGTGTGTTGTAAACTAAAAATAAAAAAAAAATTAATATAAAAAAATTCTTTCTCAGACATGAAAGGTTAATTCTTTTACCATACAGGATGACTAGACTATGTCTACATAATAAAAAACATTTTCCACAAAAAAAAAGAATAACCCAAGATCTGGCAGCCTCTACATTAAGAGATCGAAGGGCTTGGAATACGATATTCCGGAGGTCAATGGAGCTAGGATTAAAACCTAGAATCACCTACCCAGCAAAACTGAATATCATGCTCCAAGGCAAAATATGGATTTTCAATAAAATAGAGGACTTTCAAGCTTTCTCAGTGAAAAGACCAGAACTGAATAGAAAATTTGACTTTCAAACACAAGAATCAAGAGAAGCATGAAAAGGTAATCAAGAAAAAGAACAAGAAAATGAAATTGCAAGGGGCTTACTAAAGGTGAACTGTTTTGTTGACACTCCTACATGGAAAGATGATGTGTATGACTCATGAGACCTCAGTATTAGGGTAGCTGAAGGGAATATGCATACGTATATGTTTATGTATATATATGGGTAAATGTGTATGTATGTATATATCTATGTGTGTATGTGTATATATATACACAGAGGGAGAGAGAGAGAGAGAGAGAGGGAGAGAGCGGACACAGGGTGAGTTGAAGATGAAGGGAAGATATCTAAAAGAAATAAAATCAAATTAAGGGAGGAGAGAGGAACATACTGAGAGAGGGAGATAAGGAGAGATAGAATGGGATGGATTATCTCCCATAATGGGGGCAAGAAGAAGCAATTCTGTGGGAGGAGGGGAGAGGGCGGATGAGGGGGGAATGAGTGAACATTGGTCTCATCAGAGTTGGCCTAAGGAGGGAATACCATACATACCCAATTGGGAATCTTACCCCACAGGAAAGAAGAGGGAAGAAGATAAAAAAATGGGGGGGATGATGGAGGAGAGGGCAGATGGGGGTGGAGGTAGTCAAAAACAAACACTTTGGAAAGGGGACAGGGTCAAGGGAGAAAATTCAATAAAGGGGGATGGGTTGGGAAGGAGCAAAATATAGTTAGTCTTTCACAACATGAGTATTGTGGAAGGGTTATACATAATGATACACATGTGGCCTATGTTGAATTGCTTGACTTCTTAGGGAGGGTGGGTGGGAAGGGAAGAGGGGAGAGAATTTGGAACTCAAAGTTTTAAAAACAGATGTTCAAAAACAAACAAAAATGTTTTTGCATGCAACAAGAAAATAAGAAACACAGGCAATGGGGCGTAAAAATTTATCTTGCCCTACAAGAAAGGAAGGGGAAAGGGGATGGGAAGGGAATGGGGTGACAGAGGGGAGCGCTGACTGGGGAACAGGGCAACCAGAATATACGCCATCTTGGAGTGGGGGGGAGGGTAGAAAAGGGGAGAAAATTTGTAATTCAAACTCTTGTGAAAATCAATGCTGAAAACTAAATATGTTAAATAAAAAAAAGAAAAAAATATAAAATCTAATTTGAAATAGGTTTTTAATTAGTTTGTTAGTTTCAAAGGAACAAGATTTCATGTAAAATGTAAACAATTTTTTAAAATAATAATTTTGAAAAACAAAATCAGTTGCATTTTATGAATAATTTAATGTTAAATACATTACATTAGAATAATGTTGTACTTGGGGAAAAATTGGTTTCTATACTCAATGCTTTCTCTTCCTGTCCCCTTACTCATTCCTCAACCCTTTGCAATCTGGCTTCTGACACAACTAAAATGAAAATGCTTTTCCCATAATTATTTGGAATCTCCCAATTACCAAATTTGCTAGCCTTTCTTCAGTTCTAATCCTCCTTGATCTCTCTGTAGATTTTGATGCTGTGGATGATTTATGTACATTCATTTTATATCCTGAAACTTTGCTAAAGCTGTTATTTATTTTGACTATTCTTTTAGTTGATTCTGTAGAGTTCTCTAGATATGCCATTGTATCATCTGCAAAGAGTGATAGTTTTGTTTCCCGATTGCTTATTTTAATTCATTCAATTTTTTTCTTCTCTTATTGCTTTAGCTAGCATTTCTAGTACAATATTAAATGATAGTAGTAATAATCAGCATCTTTATTTCACCTTTGATCTCACTGGGAAGTTTATATGGTGTTGAATTAATTATTCTTTAGATGTTTTGTAAAATTCACTTATGAATCCATCTGGCCTTTAGGGAGTTGATTGATTGCTTCTTCAATTTATTTTTGTAGTATGATGTTATTTAATTATTCTATTTCCTCTTTTATTGCTCTAGAAAATTTACAATTCTGTAAATATTTGCTTCGCTTAGATTGTCAGATTTGTTGGCATAAAATTGGTCAAATAGCTCCTAATAGTTGCTTTAACTTCCTCTTCATTGGTGATGAATTCGCTCTTTTTATTTTTGATACTGGCAATTTGGTTTTCTTCTTTTTTAATCAAATTAACCTATGGTTTAACAATTTTATTTTTTCATAAAACCAGCTCCTAGCTTTATTTATTAGTTCAATGGCTTTATTACTTTCAATTTTATTAGTCTCTCCTTTGATTTTCAGGCTTTTCAATTCAGATTTTAATTGGGAATTTTTAATTTGTTTTTTTCTGGTTTGTCTTAGTTGCATATCCAATTCATTGATCTGCTCTTTCTCTATTTGATTTATGTAAGCATTTAGAGATATAAAATTTCCCCTACGTACTGTTTTGACTACATCTCATTTCTCACTATGACCACTCTCTTTAATAAAACTATTTATTGTTTCTAAGATTTGTTCTTTGACCCACTCATTCTTTAAGATTAGGTTGTATAGATTCTGATTCATTTTTAATCTATACCTCCATGGACCTTTATTGAATGTAGTTTTCTTTGCATTATGATCTGAACAGGATGCACGTAATGATTCAGCTTTTCTGTATATGATTGTGTGGTTTTCATGCCCTACTACATGGTCAGTTTTTGTTTAGGTACCATGTACAACTAAGAAGAAGACATATTTCCATTCAGTTTTCTCTAGAGGTCTTTCATATCCAACTTTTCTAAAATTCTATTCACCTCCTTAACTTCTTTCTTATTTATTTTTTGTTAGAGTAATCTTATTCTGAGAGGAAAAAGCTGAGGTCTTCCACTAGTATAATTTTACTGTCTATTTCCTCCTATAATTCATTTAATATCTCCTTTAAAATTTGGATTCTATACCACATAGTGTATATATGTTTAATATTAATATTACTTCATTGCATGTTTAGGAAGATGTAGTTTTCTTCCTTATCTCCTTGAATTAGATCTATTTTTGCTTTTGCTTTGTCTAAAATCATAATTACTAACCCCACTTTTTTCTGTTTTACTTCAGCTGAAGCATAATAGATTCTGCTCCAGTCGCTTACCTTTACTTTGTGTGTCTATCTGCTTCAAATATGTTTCTTATAAATAACGTATCCACTCTTCTATCCTCTTCCATTTTATGGGTGAGTTTGTCCCATTCACATTCACAATTATGATTACTAGCTGTGTATTACTCTATCTTATTTTCCCTTGCCTATCTCTCTCTCTCTCTCTCTCTCTCTCTCTCTCTCTCTCTCTCTCTCTCTCTCTCTCTCTCTCTCTCTCTTTCTCTCTCTCCCCCTCCCTCCCTTCCTCCCTCCCTCCCTCCCTCTCATTCTTCTTCTCCCTCTCCCTCTCTCCTTTTACCCTGTCCCTCCTCATCAGTGTTTTCTTTTTGACCATCACCTCCCCCAATCTACCTTCACTTCAATCAGCCTCCCTCTTCTTCTATCTCCCTTCCGTTCCTTGTTCCCTATAGGGTAAGACATATTTCTATACTCAACTGAATGTATATGTTATTCCTTCTCTAATCAGTTCCAATGAGAGTAAAGTTCAAGTGATGCCCGCTCTTCCAATTTTATCTCCACTCTAATAGGTCTTTGGCTTCTCCTCATGTGAGATAATTTACCCCATTCTGCCTCTCACTTGCCTCTTCTCCCAGCACAATCCTCTTTCTCACCCTTTGTTTTTGAGGTATGTATGTGTATGTATATATGTATGTATGTACATATATACACACACACACACACACACACATACACATACATATATAGTGTGTGTATGCATATATGTGTATATATACACATACACATACATATATAGTGTGTATGTATATGCATGTATATATGTGTGTATGTGTATATATACATATGTGTGTGTGTGTGTGTGTGTGTGTGTGTGTATCATCCCATCATAGTCAACTCACATCCATGGCCTTGTGCTAAATTTCTTAAGAATCACAAGTAATGCACGTAAGGATGTGCGCAGCTCAACTTTATTGAATGCCTTATGTTTTCCCAAACCTTTTTATGTTTCTCTTGAGTCTTGCATTTGAAAATCAATTTTTCTGCTCAGCTCCAGTCTTTTCATCAAGAATGCTTAAAAGTCCTCTGTTTCATTGAATATCCATTTTTCCCCTGAAGGATTATACTGTTTCACTAGGTAGGAGATTCTTCGTAGTAATCTTAGCTCCTTTGCCTTCCAGAACATCATATTCCAAGCCCTCTGATCCTTTAATATAGAAGCTAAATGTAGAATGTTAAATCCTGTGTAATCCTGACTGTGGATCCACAATATTTGAATTGTATCCTTCTGGCTGCTTGCAATATTTTTTCCTTGACCTGAGAGTTCTGGAATTTGGCTAGAATATTCTTGGAAGTTTTCATTTGGGGATTTCTTTCAGAAGGTCATCAGTGTATTCCTTCAATTTCTATTTTACCCTCTGGTTCTAGGATATCAGGGCACTTTTCCTTGATAATTACTTGAAATGTCCTGTCCAAGATCTTTTTTTGATCATGGCTTTTAGGCAGAGTCCAATAACTCTTAAATTACCTCTCCTGGATCTATTTTCCAGGTCATTTGTTTTTCCAATGAGATGTTTCACATGTTCTTCCACTTTTTCATTCTTCTGAATTTGTTTATTGTTTGTTGATATCTCATTGAGTCATTAGCTTCCACTTACCCAATTCTAATTTTTAAGGAATTATTTTCTTCAGTGAGCTTTTGTACCTCCTCTTCCATTGACTCATCCTATTTTTTATGGAGTTGCTTTCTTCAGTGATTTTTGTACATCTTTTTTGTGCTTCCTTTACCAAGCTCTAGAGTGTTTTTTCATGATTCTCTTATGTCATTCATTTCTTTTCCCAATTTTTCTTCTATCTCTCTTATTTGATTTTTAAAATGGTTTTTGAGATCTTCCAGGAGGTCTTTTTGGCCTGAGACCAATTAACATTTTTGAGGCTTTGCATGTAGCTGTTTTGACATTGTTGTCTTCCTTTGAATTTACATTTTGAGCTTCCCTGTCACTATAGTATCTTTGTACCATCATGTCCTTTTGTGTACATTTTCAAGTCTCTTTCATGACTTTTGATTTGATATTAAAGTTGGGCTCTGCTTTTGAAGTGGCAGCAGCACTGTCTGAAGCTTGGACTCAGGGCACAGAGACTCACCACTGGCCTGCACTGAGGCTCCAGGACCTTGGTCACTAACCTGCTCTGGGGCTGGAGACCTCCTGCTGGTTTGCTAAGGAATAGCTTGATCTTGACTTTCCCAGGCTCCCCCTGCTCTGGACTGTGCCCCCTTTTACCTGAGTGAGATAGACCTTTCCTGCCAACCTTCAAAGTCATCTTCAACCAAAAATTTGTCCTTTTGTTGGTTCTGTCACCCCAGAATTCATTTGAGGCATCATTTTATAGTTGCTCAGAAGTGAATTTGGGAGAGTTTAAGTGAGTTCCTCCCTTACTCTGCCATCTTGGCTCTGCCACCCCCAATCTTTCTGCTACTACTATTATAACAACAACAACTAGTAATGGTAGTAGTAGTAGTAGTAGTAATACTAGTGCTGCTGTTGCTAATGCTACTACTGATGCTGATGCTGCTGCTACTATTACTACTACCACTACTATAATCCTGTGGTCCAGTCTAAAAAATCCAAGAGAAGCAGAATTTGAAGCCAAGAAAATTAGAAATACTTGGCGTCCCTGTCTTCTCCCTACAGGGCTCTTTTCTGTTTTCATCCTCTGTTCTTGCCTCTAAACACATATATAGAAGCAGCCAACTGGTCCTGAAACCCTGAAGTGAGGTCTCATGCTACAGAGGGCATGAAATTGAAAATCCTTCCATTCCTCAAACCCTCTTCCCCGCTTCTTCAGAAGCCCTGGCCAGAAGAGTAAAATCCTGCTGGGTATACAGCTGCGGGAGGGTTGGGGGCCAGATGGCAGAGATTAGATGAAAAATAGACCAGACAGGAAAACAAGAGGGCAAAGCTCTCGTGATGCCTACGTTGTCAAAGCGGAGCTTACCCAAAAGCAGCCAGAGCTTTGACAGTGGGGATAAAAGAGAAAAATCTGACCTATTTGGCCATTAAGTGCCTTTATTCTGAAAAAGAGAATCACCCTAGCAAGGAAGTGGAATTGGGTTTCACCCTGAGCTAAACAAGATTTCCAAAAAGCCCTCTCAGAGCTGTTCGTTGAGGTGATGAAGAGGTTTCTCTTTTCTTCCTGCAGAGGAAACCTTGGTTTGTTTTCCTTCTATCTGCATTCTCAGATTAATTTCATCCAGAAAATGATTTGAAGACTATGAGCTATTGAGTGATGCCCTCAGTATTGAATAGGATGTGTTTGTTTGGGGATATTCTTTGGTTATAAAAGGAATTGCTTTTTGGCTCTTCAGCTTTGTGGAGCCCTTGTTGCTCATCTATCCAGAAGATTACAGCTAGTCCAGACCTTAGCTGCTGAGAGATAGCGTGAGCTTGGGCTGGCTGCATAACTGAAATGGATCAGTCTTCTTCTGGACAATTGTGATATTCCCTTTCTTGTCCCCCATGCCTGGAGTGTACTCCCTTCTCATCTCTGCCTCTGAAAACATGTCTTATTAACAGTAGCTAGCATTTAAATATCACTTTAGGGGGGGGGCGGAGCCAAGATGGCAGCTGGTAAGCACGGACTAGAGTGAGCTCCGTACCCAAGTCCCTCCAAAAACCTATAAAAATGGCTCTGAACCAATTCTAGAACGGCAGAACCCACAGAACAGCAGAGGGAAGCAGGGCTCCAGCCCAGGACAGCCCGGATGGTCTCTGGGTGAGCTCTATTCCACACGGAGCTGGGAGCTGGGAGCTGGGGGCTGGGAACGGAGTGGAGCAGAGCCCAGCCTGAGCGGCGTGGACGATCCAGACCAGAAGCCGGGCGGAGGGGGCCCTAGCGCCCTGAATATGTGAGCTGCGGCAGTTACCAGACCCCTCGACCCACAAACACCAAAGACTGCGGAGAAGGTTAGTGGGAAAAGCTGCGGGAGTGGAAGGAGTTCGAGGTTCGGCTTCCAGCCCCGGGGGGCAGCGGAGGTGGGGCAGCTACAGCTGTTGTTACTTCCGGCTCCAGGCCCACCTGGTGGGAGGAATTAAGTGGCGGATCACAGCAGGGGTGCACAGCCTGCCAAAGATCTGAGCCCAGTCTGGACTGGGGGTCCTTGGGGAAGGAGGAGTGCAGCTCTGACAGAGCTGGCACCTCCCCCCCAAACGTAGAACATAGAACTCTGTAATCTACAAGCAGTCATACCCCACTGAAAAATTCAAGGGTCAAGTTAGTTGGTTGGGAATATGGCCAGGCAGCGAAAACGCGCCCAGATTCAGTCTCAGACTTTGGATTCTTTCTTTGGTGACAAAGAAGACCAAAACATACAGCCTAAAGAAGACAACAAAGTCATAGAGCCTACAACCAAAGCCTCCAAGAAAAACATGAACTGGCCCCAGACCATAGAAGAACTCAAAAAGGATTTGGAAAAGCAAGTTAGAGAAGTAGAGGAAAAATTGGGAAGAGAAATAAGAAGGATGCGAGAAAACCATGAAAAACAAGTCAATGACTTGCTAAAGGAGACCCAGAAAAATACTGAAAAATACACTGAAGAAAACAACACCTTAAAAAATAGACTAACTCAAATGGCAAAAGAGCTCCAAAAAGCCAATGAGGAGAAGAATGCCTTGAAAGGCAGAATTAGCCAAATGGAAAAGGAGGTCCAAAAGACCACTGAAGAAAATACTACTTTAAAAATTAGATTGGAGCAAGTGGAAGCTAGTGACTTTATGAGAAATCAGGATATTATAAAACAGAACCAGAGGAATGAAAAAATGGAAGACAATGTGAAATATCTCCTTGGAAAAACCACTGACCTGGAAAATAGATCCAGGAGAGAGAATTTAAAAATTATTGGACTACCTGAAAGCCATGATCAAAAAAAGAGCCTAGATACCATCTTTCAGGAAATTATCAAGGAGAACTGCCCTGATATTCTAGAGCCACAGAGCAAAATAGAAATTGAAAGAATCCATCGATCGCCTCCGCAAATAGATCCCAAAAAGAAATCTCCTAGGAATATTGTTGCCAAATTCCAGAGCTCCCAGATCAAGGAGAAAATACTGCAAGCAGCCAGAAAGAAACAATTTGAGTATTGTGGAAACCCAATCAGAATAACCCAAGATCTGGCAGCTTCTACATTAAGAGATCGAAGGGCTTGGAATGCGATATTCCGGAGGTCAATGGAGCTAGGATTAAAACCTAGAATCACCTACCCAGCAAAACTGAGTATCATGTTCCAAGGCAAAATATGGACTTTCAATAAAATAGAGGACTTTCAAGCTTTCTCAGTGAAAAGACCAGAACTGAATAGAAAATTTGACTTTCAAACACAAGAATCAAGAGAAGCATGAAAAGGTAATCAAGAAACGGAAATTGCAAGGGTCTTACTAAAGTTGAACTGTTTTGTTTACATTCCTACATGGAAAGATGATGAGTATGATTCATGAGACCGCAGTATTAGGGTAGTTGAAGGGAATATGCATATATATATATATATATATATGCATATATATATATATGTTTAAGTATATATATAAGTGAATGTGTATGTATGTATGTATCTATGTGTATATGTATGTATATGTATGTATGTGTATATATATATATATGTAAAAGAGAGAGAGCAGACACAGGGCGAGTTGAGGATGAAGGGAAGATATCTAAAAGAAATAAAATGAAATTAAGGGATGAGAGAGTAACATACTGAGAGAGGGAGATAGGGAGAGATAGAATGGGGTGGATTATCTCGCATAAAGGTGGCAAGAGGAAGCAGTTCTATGGGAGGAGGGGAGAGGGCAGGTGAGGGGGGAATGAGTGAACCTTGCTCTCATCAGATTTGGCCTGAGGGGGAATACCATACATACTCAGTTGGGTATCTTACCCCACAGGAAAGAAGAGGGAGGAAGATAAAAAAAAAAAAATAAAAGGCAGGGGATGATGGAGGGGAGGGCAGATGGGGGTGGAGGTAATCAAAACAAACACTTTGGAAAGGGGACAGGGTCAAGGGAGAAAATTCAATAAAGCGGGATGGGTTGGGAAGGAGCAAAATGTAGTTAGCCTTTCACAACATGAGTACTGTGGAACGGTTATACATAATGATACATGTGTGGCCTAGGTTGAATTGCTCAACTTCTTAGGGAGGGTGGGTGGGAAGGGAAGAGGGAAGGGAATTTGGAACTCACAGTTTTAAAATCAGATGTTCAAAAACAAAAAAACTTTTTGTATGCAACTAAAAAATAAGATACACAGGCAATGGGGCGTAGAAATTTATCTTGCCCTACAAGAAAGGAAGGGAAAAGGGGATGAGAGGGGAGGGGGGAGATAGAGGGGAGGGCTGACTGGGGAACAGGGCAACCAGAATATACGCCATCTTGGAGTGGGGGGGGAGGGCAGAAATGGGGAGAAAATTTGTAATTCAAACTGTTGTGAAAATCAATGCTGAAAACCAAATATGTTAAATAAATAAATTTCATTTAAAAAAAAAAAGAAAATCAATGCTGAAAACTAAATATGTTAAATATATAAATTTTAAAAATAAAAAAAATAGAAAAAGAATATATTTCCCCCTTTTTAACTTCAGCCCGAAGATGAACCTCAGGGACAACTCTAGCTTTAAACCCATGAGCTTTGTGTTCCATGAATCTCAGACCATTTCACTAATTTAGACACAAGGGCAGCTTGTCTTTTTTTTTTTAAAAAGACGTTACCAAATATGTTTGAAGAATTGTGGCCTGATGACATTTAAGTCCATCATATACTCTAAACTAACCATCCAATGAGAAATAGAGACTGTCATGGTAAGAACCCTTAACTGTGAGGAAGGACAACAAGGTTGGAGGTAAGCCTCTGTCATGAAATCAGCCTGTGAGTTCAGGTAAGTCATTTTACTTCTCAAGGCTTCCATCCCCTTATCTTTAAAGTGGAGTCAAATGCTTTTACTACTATTACTACGACTACTGATAACAATTTAATAGTGCATTAAGATTTGTAAAAATAAACTCTATAAATATTATCTCACAATTCTCACAACAGCCCAGAGGTAGGTAGGAGCTATTATTATCCCTGTTTTACAGCTGAGAAAACTGAGGTAGACAAAAGGTAAATGAGTTGCTTAGGTCATTTCACTCATCAGTGTCTAAGGCAAAATTTGAACTCAAGTCTTCCTGATTTCAGGTCCCACACTCTACTCATTGTGCCCCTAGGTCCCTACTTCACAGGGATCTTGGAGAAAGAATGCTTTGCCAACCATAAGCTCCAGGCTAATGTCATCAATGCCATCTTCTTCAACGTCATTTTCTTAATTTGTTCCTCTGAGCTTCCTCTTGCTGATCTGCAAAGTGAGGGGCCTGAGCTTCCAAGAATCTAGATTTCTAACTCTTAGATTATTTTCTTTTAATTCTATGCTTCTAATAAGTGAAGTCAAGTTAAGAAAAAAATTAAAGAGATTACATTTGCATTAGAGTTACAGAATCTTGTGAGTTAAGCATAAAATAATAGATTTAATTTATGTAGCACTTAAAGGATTGCAAAATATGTGTTTCTCTCTCTCCCTCTCTCTCTCTCTGTTTCTCTCTCTCTCTCTCTCTCTCTCTCTCTCTCTCTCTCTCTCTCTCTCTCTTTCTCTCTCTCTCTCTCCCCCCACTCTTCCTTTCTCCTTTCTTTCTGTTTCTGTCTGTTTCTCTCAATACTATCTCTCTCAGTTAAACTAACTGAACTGAGACTTATGGGACATCCTGTAATTAACTCTTGGTTGTTTTTTTTTTTCTCACAACAATTCTGTAAAATAAATAATACAAGTATTATTAGACCTATTTTATGGAGGCCCAGAATGATTGTGTGGTTTATCAATGGTTGTGTAGCTTGTATGTGCCAGAGGAAGGAATCTAGGTTTCCCTTGGCTCCCAGGGCAAGTTATCTTGCCACTATGCATTTCAAAACATCCTCTAACATATAGGGATCAGTGCATCTAACATGAATGAGCCTTCCAAAAATTCTATATCTCTCAAAACTCTCTACAGAGAAGGAATTTAGTAAATGTAGTATTGAGGGAATGATAGAATCATAGATTCAAACCTAAAGGGAAACTTAAAGATTATTTAGTCTAATCTCATTTGTAGAGGGGAAAGTGGAGAACTTGGAAGGTAGTTAATTAACCCAAAGGTACACAGAAAGATTTGAACCCAGGTTCTCTGACTCCAAATCCTGTTATTTTTACTGCATCATATTCCCTTGTACAAAGCCATTATGGCTACCACAGCCTTCTAACATGGGGCGTCCTGCTTTCCAAGTCTGGCTAGTGGGTAGAACAGAGCGTACACAAGTCTTGGGATTTTTCTGAAAGGACTGTCAACTCTCTAATTGCCCAATTCCAAGCCCTCACACCCCCTTGCTTTGTTAAGCCAGGTCTTAAACAGTACAAAGAACTTCACCACCCACTAAAAATGAAATTTCTACCACAAACACCTCCTCTCATCCCCTGACTTTCCGTATTTCCTTCTCTTTTGCCAAACGTTTAAAAAGGCAAAAATCTTAGACATGCAGATCTATTCAGCTACATTAATTATAGCTTCATATTAGGATATCTAGAAATTCTCCCACTCAGATATTTTCAAAGTCTAGAAGACAATGTCACCAATTAGTTTGACAATTAAATCACTATTTTCTTAACAGAGTTTAAAAGCAGTCCCCAAAGTTCTTCATTAACACTGCTCCTTGTCAACATTGCTTAGAATCGCACTTATCAAAGATGTTCTATTCTCTACGACCAGATTCTCTGCCAGGGCAGACATTCCGCAGTAACCTTGAAAATGTTGCATTGTCTCTTTGGAAGAGAGCCATTGACCAAAAAGATCTCAAAAGGCACCGAATAAAGGGCCAAGGTGAAGCAGCCATCAGACATACAAAGGAAATCAGATAAATAAAATAAATAAGTAAAATTTGAGTTCAAGAAAGGAGCTACACAAATGCAGTTTGATGGAGATAGGACTAGATTTCAGTTCATCTCTCAAATATTTTGTACATTCTATAGTTGTATGGGAAGGAAATTCTTTTTCTACTTCCCCTTTCTGAGCTTTGTTAGTAATGTACAGAAAGGCTGCCAATTTTTATGGATTCATTTTCATCCTACATCTTTACAGAAGTATTTACTTGTTTCAATTCCTTTCATTTAAAACTTTAATATTTTCTAAATAAACCATGCAATTATCTTTAAAGGGCTGTAATTTTGTTCCTTCTTTGCTTACACTTATTTTTCTCAATTTGTCTTGTCTTATTGCAAAAACTAGTATTTCTAGAACTATATCAGATAAAAGTGATAACAATAGGGATTCTTACTTTGTCCCTGAACCTACTGGAAAGATCTCTAGTGTTTCTCCATTCCAGATAATGCTGCACCTTAGACTAGATAAATAACTTTCTACCATGTATTCCTATGTTGTAGTGTTTTATTATAAATTATTGTTACATTTTACAAAAACATCTGTTCTTCATCTACTAATATAGTCATGTGATAACATGACCTATTATGGTGTAGAGTTTTCCTAATGGTGAATCAAGCCTAAATTGGTTATAGTAAATATCTTTTAAATGTTGCTATAAACTCCATGGTAGTTTTCTATATTTTGCAATAATGTTCATTAGAGAAGTGGATCTGTGATTTTCTTTCTGTTTTATCTCTCTCGTTTGGCTGTCAGGATCATATTGTCTCATAGGAGTTTCATAGGATGGCTTTTTCTCTTTTTGCAAGCAATTTATATAATATTGGAGTTAATTATTATCTGAATACTTGGTAGATTCACCTGTATGTCCATTACAGCAGTCCATCTGAAAATGATCTGGGGATCCTTGAGGACTACAAGCTCAATATAAGTCAATAGCATGGCATGGCGGTCAGAAAGCAAATAGGATATTAGGCTATAGAAACAGAGGCATAGTGGAGAAAGAGAGAGAGAGAGAGAGAATGTGTATTTCTATGTATGTATATATGTGTGTATATGTATACGTGTACATATGTTTATGTATATGTATGTGATTTTTAAGTATCTAATGTGTTCCAGGCACTCTTTTAAGTGCTGGGGATATAAAAGAGACAAAAACAATCTGTTCACTTCTTGCCAGAGGAGACAACATTTATATCTATAAGCATATAATCCTATAATAGGAAGCAAGTGGAGTTTATTGAGCAGAGGAATGACACAGTCAGAATTTAGCTTTAAGAAAATCAAATGGCAACAATATGAGGGTTATATTACATAAGGGAACACCTTGAGGGATGCAGTCCAGTTAGGAAGGCATCACATTTTATGAAAGACATTGACAAGCTGAAACAGAGCAAGTCGGATAGTGAAAGGAATGGACTCCATGACTTAGGAGTATCATTCGAAAGACCTGAGGGCATTGCACCTGGAGAAGAGCAAAGGGCCATGGTTGCTGTTTTTCTTTTCCTTTTTTTCCAAGATATTTCTAGTGTTGTCTTCAGAAAGAAGATATAGATCTCTTTTACTTGGTCCCAGAAGGTATAATTAAGAGTAATAAATGGACATTAATGAAGGAAGGCTTCTTTTCATTTTAAGGGTAAAAAAAATCCTAAGATTTAGATCTATCTAGAGACAAAAAGGGCTGTCCAGAAAACTTCGTCATCCTACTGGGTCCTTCAAGCAGAAGTTAGATAGACCCTTTATCAGGGTTGTAATAGAGAGGATTTCGGTGGAATTACCCATCGGACTAGATGACTTACCACATATTTTCCAACTCTGAAATGCTGTATTTTGTATTTCAAGATGGTTAAGTCAATCTCAACAAATACCTATGTAAGATCATCTGATGTACAACTGGGACGCTATGGAGGAGGGCTTAGGGATCATTATGCATTTGTTGCATCCTTAATAATGACAACCCAAATACTCTCTCTCCTCTATCTCTCTGTATATCTCAATGTCTCTCTGTCTCTGCCTCTTTCTGTCTCTCTGTCTCTTTCCTCTCTTTCTCCCTCCTCTCCTCTCGCTCTACTTCCTCTCTCTCTCCCTCCTCTCTCTGTCTGTCTCTCTGTGTCTCTCTGTGTCTCTGTCTCTCTGTCTCTCTCTCTCTCTCTCTCTCTCACTGTGTGTGTGTGTGTGTCTGTCTGTCTGTCTGTCTCTCTCCCCAACAACAGCATGATGCAGTGGAATAAGCATCTGAACAGCAGTCAGGGTTGCTATCAATAACTACCACTCAGTCAAGAAGCATGTATTAAGTGCCTACTATGTGTCAGGAACTCATTTCCAGCCACTTAGATTTCAATGCTTCAAATCTCTGATTTTGTTACTCTAGACAATCCCTCCACTTGTATACATCTTCACTCTTCTGTGACTAGGGAGTAAGTCTTTCAGAGTAGGAATATGTAAAAAATGAAAATCATCACTCTATAACCAACTCAATCATTACTGGCTCCCAACATAGTTACATAGTTATCTTGTCCTGTAGAGGATGATCAACAATACTGTATTTTATGCCTTTCCAGCTTAACAGAACCTTCTAGAGCCTGAGCTCCACCGGCAAAGTCTTTGAGAGGTCATGTTCACTTCTACCCTACCATGACGCACCCAAGAAGGTCTTTACTTGAGTTACATTCTGCAGTAAGAAGACTCCTATGAGCAGGCCTAGGAATATTGCTACCATTGATAAAGTTTCCATGGAAAAGGAATGAGAAAATGTCACAATTGGTGCATCAAAGGTCATTTATGATCTCCTATAGCATCATGGTGGTACAGTGGAATGAGTTTGGGACCAGAGGATCTGGGTTCAAATCCTCCCTGGGCCACATACTCCTTTTGAAGTCTTGAAAAACTCATTGAATTGTTTGAGCTTTTCTTCATCTGTAAACTGTGGGGTTTGGACTACAAGGTTTCTAAAATGCTTTTTAGCTCTAAATCTATTACCGTATAAACAAGAGTCTCCTCTGATAATAATGGTAGCCGACTTTTTTAGAGAGATAGCGTGGTGCGGCAGAAGGTTGAATCTGGAATTAGGAAGATCTGGCTCAGAATCTTGTCTGAGACATTAGCTGTGTGATTCTAGAAAAGTCCCTTTACTTCTGTCTCTCAGTTTCTCATCTTCAAAATGAGGACATTGGATGCAATAATATCTAAGATTTCTTGCTTCTCTAAAACTACGGTCCTCTAATTTACACTCGCCCTCTGTGAGATTGATGACATTACTGGGCTCATTTTATAAATGAGGAAGCTGCGGCTCAGAAAGATAAAACTTGCCCAAGGACACACAGTTAACAAGTATATATATGGTGCAGAATTCAAATTCAATTCTTCCTGACTCCAAGTACAGATCACTACCCACTTTTCCATTCTCTTTCTTCAAGATAGCAGAAAAATGGCCATCCAGATTCTGCCTAAAAGAAGTCCAAAGAGGGGGAATGCACCACCTTTAAAGACAACCAATTAAATGTGGGATAGCTCTAATTGTTCAAAAAATTTGGTTTTTTCCTGTTTTTTTCTTTATGTAGAATCTTAATCCACCTCTCTACTACTCACCCTCTACCCACAATTTGCAATCAATCAATAAACATTTATTAAGTGACTTCCATTTGACAGACCAAATATTTACTCCCCCACTCCATCAGTCAATCCTTTAACCTTTATTAAGCACCTTCTATGTGCCAGTCATGGTGCTGAGTTCTGGGGATACAAAAAGAGGCAAAAGACAATCCCTGCCCCAGTGAAGTGAAAACAAATATATACAAAACAAGCTATAGACAAGATAAATAGGAAAATAATTAAAAGAGGGAAGGCACTGGAATTAAAAGAGGTTAGGGAAGGTTTTCTGTGGAAGGTGGGATTTTAGTTGGTACTTAAAGGAAGCCAGAGGAAGAGCACTCCAGGTAGGTTGCCTGTTGTCTCCCCATTAAACTATGGGCTCCTTGAGCTTTTCTTTGTATACCCAGCTATTTAGCACAGTGCTAACTTAACAACAACTCCTAGTTTTGCCTTCTGATGACAAACAGATCATTGCTAATTCCTTTTCCAACATGAAGCTTTTCATCTGAAAGACAGTAGAATTTCCAAACACAGTCTATTCATAAACTAAGCACTGTCTTCACTGAGTTTTATAGACCAAGCTCAATAAACACCTTATGAGGCTGTCTGGGGCATGAGCAACTACAAGACCCAGATGCATCATAGAGAGAGTGGTAAATTCACAAGTACTAAACGGGAGCTCTTGACTTCTCAATATGCAGATAGCCAGTCTGGGACCCTGTGTCATGATTTACCATCTATCATGTGAAGTCATCCCTAATCTTGGCAGGTTAAGTGATGTGGTAGATAGAGCACTGAGCCTCAAGACAGGAGGACCTGAATTCCAAGCCAGTCTGAGACACTTACTAACTGTGTGATCCAGGGTAAACCACGTAATTTTTATCAGCCTCAGTTTGCTCATCTCTGAAATGGGAAGTATGATAACACTTACTTCCCTGAGTTGTTGTGAGGATCAAATTAGATAATATTTGTAAGGCTCATTGCAAACCTGTAAAGCATCATATAAATACTAGCTAATAAGCCTAAAAGGGATGGTCTCTATTTTACAGTGGCAGCAATTGTGTGAGTGGGAAAGGAAAATGCCAGCTGACTAATCATTTTCCTTGATTGCATCTTTGGCTAATCTTAGTTGAGACATGCATGGCTAGAATGATAATATTTTGCTAACTGCTTTATTTTTTGTTTCCTATGGTGGAGAATAATTATGCTACCTCTTAATAGGTTTTATTGAAAAACTCCATGTTGTGCAAACCTATCTACATGACAGAGAAACAATCATGTAGTGTCTGAGAAGAGGAGGACCTTGAGATAGTATTCACAGATCTCAGTCTCTTACCATTAGCTTTGATTGTGTTTGTAAAGCCCATCATCAGGTGCATGATCATGTAATCCCATGCCTGATCAGGTAGCTAGCTAGGTGGCGCAGTGGCTAGAGTTCTGTCCTGAAGTCAGAAAGACATGATTTCGAATCCTGCCTCAGTTGTGTGACCCTGTAAAAGTCACTAACCTGTCTCAGCTTCCTTATCTGTAAAATGGGGACAATAAAAGCACCTAAATTGTATGGTTGTTATGAGGATTAAATGGGATTAGTATTTGCAAATCACTTTATAAACTTTAAAGTGCAATATAAATGCTACTGCTGCTGTTGCTTCGTTATAAAATATCAAGATAAGCAACCCAGAGAAGTTCGTTTCAGAATCCAGAATGGCCTAGGGAAATGGGTACTCTAGTCAACTTAAAAATCTGTGAAATGACTGGAGTTATGGTCGGTTGTTTGGTTGATTGATTGGTTGGTTCTTATCCTGCATTCTTGAAGATGACCAGAATGACATCACTCTATTAGAGTTCAGGTATAATGTGTCCGGCTGCGGCTGATCAGACCAATACGAGCTCAGAATGCTCTACCAAAGGTCAGGCACAAATCATCTATGTAAACATTTGGGATGTATTCTCTAAATTTGCCCATCTCGTATTTATTTTGACCTATTTCAATTCTTTTTTGCCCATGGGACACAGCACCTTCTCTAACGAGGGCACACCAGACTCGATGGTCCTGAGCCAGTGTCTCTCATGTCATGCCAATCAATTCCAAAGTTCTTCAGAGAGACCTCGAAAGTGTCCTTGCATTGCTTCTTCTGACCAGCATGTAAGCACTTGCCTTCTGTGAGTTCCCCATAAAATAGTCTTTTAGGCAAGTATGCATGGCCAGTCCATTGGAACTGTGCTCTCTGCAGTAGAGTTTGAATGCTTGGCAGTTTGGTAAAAGAAAGGACTTCAGTGTCTGGTGCCTTATCCTGCCAGGTGATCTTCAGAATCTTCGTAAGACAATTTAAATGGAAGTGACTCAGTTTCCTGGCATGGCACTGGTAGACTGACCAGGTTTCATACAACAATGAGGTTGGCGCAACAGCGCTGTAGACCTTCAGTTTGGTAGTCAGTCTAATACCTCTTCTCTCCCATACTTTCCTTTGGAACATCCCAAAAACTAAGCTATCTCTGGCAACGCATGCATCACCCTCATTCTCAACGTGTGCATCCCAGGAAAATATACTGCCAAGGTAAGTGAATTTATCCACAGTATTCGAAACTTTTCCATTTGTTGTAACTGATGGTACTATTTATGGATCATGTAGTGCTGGTTGGTGGAGCACCTGTGTTTTCTTAGCATTGATTATTAGGCCAAAATTAGCACAAGCAGCAGAGAATTGATCCATACTTTGTTGCTTCTCAGCTTCAGATGCTGCACTGAGTGCACAATCATCTGCAAAGAGAAAATCATGCACCAACTCTCCCTCAACTTTAGTCTTGGCTTATAGCCTTTTCAAGTTAAATAATTTACCATCGGTGAAGTAGTTTACCTTGATGCCATGTTTATCCTCACTAAAGGCATCTGACAACATTGCTGAAAACACCATTAGTTTTTATTGCAAAACCTACACCAGCTTCATGGTGCAACCCTTCACTACGGCCACTCCAGAATAACATGTACCTAGCTCTGACTTCAATAAGCTGGAATTGATTTGCCAGCCTTGTTTCACTTAGGGCTGCTATTTGGATGCTGAGCCCTCTCACAAGAGCTGTTCATCTTTCAAGTCTACTGAATTTTTGTGTTGTCTATAATGGTGCACACATTCCATGTGCCGATGTTGAGTGGAATCATCTTTTCAGAAGTTTTTGTACATTTTTTTTGTGTCTCAACCACAGGTTGGAATCCCCACCTGCTGTAGTAAACAGGCCATGATTGGGTAAGCAGACAATTTTCAGGGCACCTTTTCTAGCCTCTTCCTCACACCAAGAGGTGAGCAGTGCAGTCCTTCAATGAGGCTGCTCAGATACCCAGAGGGCTGCCAAATCCCACTACAGCTTCCAGTAAGAAGACAACCCTATGGCCTGGGCTGCCTGTGGACAGGGTTGTGACTACAGCTTCCAGTGTACCCACACCTGCTGTTTTGTCACTTGCCCATCACCACAGGACTTTGAGATAGGCATAATGGTAAAATGGTATGGGTGATGTGTTTTGATTCATGCATAAATTGGATTTAAGTGAGGCGAAGTTGCATAAAGTCATTAGCCTCACTCTCTCCTCCAGAGTCATCATAGTCCAGTGGCAGGACAGAGTTAAGATGACTGGTGATGGCTCAAGACGCAGTGGATGACCTTGGTGTCTATGGTGTCAGACCAAGCTCTAAGCACTCCATAGCACCTACTTCATGGCCGTCAATGCCTTTATGGCCATTGGAACAAATTATTCTCATCTGCCCACTTCACCAGGGGAAGTCTTCACAGGCGAATGGGTTTGAGACCCTTTGGTTACCCTCAACCTGGTTTAGACTAATTGCCAAAATGGTTTACTGGGGTGTGTCCACTGCCCATGCTACAGCTTCTTGGAGCCACAGGTGAGAGTTGGATGGATCAGGTGGATACCAAAGGTGGAAAGCAGCCCTGAAAAGGGCTCAGCAGCCATCACACCAGAAGTATTAGTCTTCCCTAAACACACCCTACACCTGCTTAGAGTTATGAAGGACCTCATTGAAGCAATTAGAAATGTTTAATGTGGAGAACTAAAGAGGACATGATGGGCCTCCTCAAGAATTGAAAGGCAGGCATGAGGAAGAGGAATGGTCCCTCTTGGCCCCAGAGGCCAGAACTTGAAGCAATGGTGGGGGGGGTGGAAAATTGGGGGGAGAGACAGTGGAAGAGGGGCAGATTGAGGCTTGACATAAGGGGCAAGTGGAGGGGGGTGGAATTTCTAAAAATTAGAACAATCCCCAAATGGAATGAACTTCTTGGATAAATAGTGAATTTCCCCTTCAATAGAAGTCATATAATAATAACAGTTATTAGCAATTCTATACCACCTTTTTTGCAAATTTAGAAATTTTACCTAATTTGATCCTCACAACAACTTTGGCAGGTGGTTGCTATTATTATAATATCCATTTTACAGATGATAAAACTGAAGCAAACAGAGGTTAAGTCACTTTCTCAGGGTCACACAAGTCATAAGTGTCTGAGGCCAGATTTGAACTCAGGTCTTCCTAAATTCAAGCCCAGACCTCTATTTCCTAAGCCTCCTATGAAGATTGAATTATTACTTTTCAGTTAAGTTGTTTAGGTAATTCTTTTAATGTATGGGGGTGCCAGTAGAGTCAAATTGAAATAGAAATGAATTCTTGTGGTGACATGTTGACTTAAAAAACCACAAATTACCATTATCTATGTCACATTATATTTTTATTTATTTTGCTAAACATTCCCCAATTGCATTTTAATCTGGTTTAGGCCACAGCTTGAGGACAGTTGGCCCTGAATTTGATAGACTACAAGATCACAGAGGTCTTTTTGAACCTTTTTCACAGAGGTTTCCCTTTATTCAATCAGTCATACATGCAAGTAGCTAGAGAGCTATGATTTATTTAGAAAGAAACAAAGAACAGGTCTGAGGCCTGCGCTCTACATAGCCACTAGACCCCAAGCCCTTTAAATGTCAAGTGAAGGATGGGGTTGGGGCAAGGCTGGTTTCTCTATCTCTTTCACTGCCCAGAGTCATCAGAACCAGACTCGGAAAGGAGGGTGGGCCATCACAGAAAAGCCACGTGGAGACTGTTGCTGGGAAGGCTAGCCCATGAGCCATTTTGCCATGGCACTCTGTGGTGTACCTCATCTTCTCTCCTCCCCAGGCTCTGTGGGTTATCTCTCCTCAGATTATACTCCTCCCACCAGAGCCCAGCTTGCCTCACCCCCATGCAATTCAGCTCTGGCAATCAGCTCTCCCTGGTGAAATGATTTCCAAGTTAAAGAGCACAAGCAGTGGGTTGTACACTTGGCACCTGGGAAGAAAAACATTAAAGAATCCAAGAGTGAATTTAAACTCAATATCCAGGAAAGGATTATCAGCTTGAAGCCCTTTTCCCAATTCCCTTCTTAAGATGAATGAGGCATTCTTGAGGGGGTGGGGTTCTTAACCTGGGTTCCATCCTCTTTTTCTTCTTTTAATATTTTGAGAACTGTTTTTTAGAGTAACTGATTTTCTTTGTAACCTTGTGCATCTTATTTTATGCATTTAAATGCATCATTCTGAGAAAGGGGTCCATTAGATTACCCAGATTGTCAAAGGGATCCACGACATACAAAATCAATGGAGAATCCCTACTTTGGGACCTATCTAGGGCAGAGACAATTTCAGGAAGGGATTGACAATAAACAATTTTATTAGACAAACAGGATGACACAAGGACTAGTCTGAAGGACTTAAGGGTCAGAAACACTGAGTTTCCATGCCTCTTTCTACATTTACTAGATATGGCACTTAATCATGCTGAGTTGTCAGACTCCTAATTTGGAATTTGGGAAGAATCAATCAACCAAATAACACACACTTATGACATTCCTGCGATGTGCCAGATATGGGGCTAGGTACTGGGGGCACCAATATGAGCAATGCAAATGTGAGTGAAATAAGCCAACAAGACACATTCTAATGGGGACACAATGATGATATCTATAAGTATATATATAGAATAGTTACAAATACTTTAAAAGTACTCAGTACAGTAGCTGGCATATATTAGGCACTTAATAAATCGGTGTTTCCTCTCTCCCTTTCTTCTTTCCTCCTTCCCTCCCTTCCTTCTTCCCTTCCTTCCTTACTTCCCTTTTTTCTTCCCTCCCCTTTTCCTTCCTCCCTTCCTCCCTTGCTCCATTCCTTCCTTCCTTCCTTCCTTCCTTCCATATAAAATTGTTTGAAAGGGAGGATACTAGCAATTGAGGGAATCAGGGAAGGCCTCCTAGAGAGCTGCATCTCAAAGGAAGAAAAGCGTAGGTTAGGAGAAAATGTATTCCAAGCATGGGGGACAGCCAGTACAAAGACATAAAGAGAGAAGATGGTGTGTTTTATATGAATCATCTTTATATTAACTAGCTAAGGGTGAGGAGGTACAGATTTCATGTTATAATCAAGGAATCAGAAGAGATGGACTTTTTGAGAGAAAGAGCACAGTGCAGGGAATGGGGGATTGGCCAGTGAGAAGGCACAATAACAAAAGATGGATTGTCCTGTGTGAACAATGGATGGAAGACAAGTTTGTCTGTATTTCAGCGCATGGCAGGAGAAATGATTCCTGGTACATTTCCACATACTACATTTTTAAAAGGTTATTGTTAAGCTAGAAGGTTTTCAGAGGCATACAACCAAGATGGTGATGGGCCTCAAATTTTGGTCATATGGGGATCAATAAGAGGAAGTGGGAATATTTAAACTGGAGAAGAGTCAAAGGATACATGGTAACTGTCTAATAGGATGTGAAGATTTGTCATATGGAAGAAGGAAGAGGAGCAAAGAATTGGACATGACCGAAAATGACTGAACAACAACCTCTGACTTCAGAGCCCATTTTTGTTCCATTAACACTGTCTCCTCCACCAAGTTTTCCCTGAGTTGCCTCCTCACCTCAAAACCCTAAGTGAAAAATGATTTTTTACTTGCCTGGAGCCAGAAGTAGGAAGGGGAAAAAGTTGCAAAGAGACAGATTTAGGCTTGATAGAAATCCTACCGATCAGAGCAGACCGGTCCTAAAGTTCCATGATTTTGTGACCGTTGTGGACAGATAGAATATGATTCTTATTCTTCCCAACCTACAATGTTTATTTTCTTTTTTATGTTGAATAAACTCTATTCCTTCATTTTTTACATGTAAAGAAAGTTTTCGACATTGATTTTTATAAGATTTTGAGTTCCAAATTCTTCTCCCTCCCTCCCTCTGTCCCTCCCTTCTCCCCTCCCCAAGATGGCAAGCGATTGAGTATAGGTTATGCATGTGCAATCACATTAAACTTATTTCCACTATAATTTTTATTTTCTGAAGCATAGTTCAAAGAATAAAATTTATTGACGTCTTTTGGTTTTGCACCACTTAAATTTCCCTCTAAACCCCTTTCCATCAGGAGAACCATCCCTTTTATCAAAGAGTTTTGTTTGTTTTTAAGAAGAAGAGAAAAAATATCTGAATATATAGGTACTGCTCCCATCCATGGACCCTCCCCTGTGTCTGCAAAGGAGCAGGTGGAGTTGTCTCCAGATATCCTTGGGTATCTTCAGACTCTTTTGAACTGGCAAGATGAGCTTCTGCAGCCATCCCCACAAGTGTTAACACTTCCTTACCCCACCTCTCGATGTCTTCTCTTTCAAGCATGGGTTCCCTTTCAATGAGAGTGAGCTGATACTCTGATGGCCTAGTAGGTCTTCTGGCCTCTAGTCTGTCATTTCTCTAAGGCCTTGAGTGGCCAACTTAATGCCCTGTTCTGAGAACATTCCCCAGGCAAAAACGTTCTAGTGGTTTCCCATTGCCTAGCAGATGCCTTATTGCATGTCCTTCACTTTCACAAAATCCATATTCCAGATTTTTGTCCTGTTCCTTGACTTCACGCATACAATCCACCAATGTCTTGGAGAAAATCACTCCCATTTTCATCTGAGTCTCTCCTGTCCTTTAAGACCCTATTAATAGAGGATACTAGATCCAGGGCTAAGCCAACCCCGTTATTTAACAGAAAAGGCCCAGAAAAATGAAATGATTAAAGTTACACAGGAATTAAATATCAAAGGGCAGGACTTGAACCAAGTCTTGGTCCTCTGCCAGGGTGCGGGTAGGTTGAGGAGTAGATAGAGCACCAGAGAGTCAGGAAGACCTGACTTCAAATCTGGCCTCAGTTACTTACTAGCTGTGTGACCCTGGGCAAGTCACTTAACACTGTTTGAGTCAGTTTCCTCGTCTGTAAAATGAGCCGGAGATGGAAATGGCAAATCGCTATCTGTGTGACCATGGGCAAGTCACTTCACCCTGTTTGCCTTAGTTTCCTCATCTGTAAAATGAGCCAGAGAAGGAAATGGCAAACCACTCCAGAATCTTTGCCAAGAAAACCCCAAATGGGATCACAGAGCTGGACACAGCTGAAAATGACTGAACGACAACCTCTGCCTTCAGAGCCAATTTTCTTTCCATTAATGCCATCTCCTCCACTATATTTTCCCTGAGTCACCTCCCCACCTCATAACCCCGAGTGAAAATGATTTTTTACTTGTCTGGACCTTTGCATTTATCTCGCCCTACACCATTTCCTTAAATAATAATATTAACAATTAAAATAATAATTAATATTTATATAATGTTTTAAACACTAAAGCACTTCAAAAATATGACCCCATTTTATCCTCACAAAAACCTGTGAGTTAGGTGCAATTATCATCTTCATTTTTGAGATAGGGAAACTGAGGCAGGCAGACTTTAAATAACTTGCTCAGGGTCATGGGGCTATTAAGTATCTGAGACTGGATTTGAACTCAGGCAGCAGAATGCTTCCGTAAGTCTTTTCCCCCGTGTTGGACTGTAAGCTCCCTGAGGGAAGGGTCTGTGTCATTTAGCTGAATCCAACTCTTTGCTTAATAAATATTGGTTGAATTAAGGTGGGTCACAGTGACCCTCCAGGAGACAGGACACTCTACCGGGGGAATGTACCATAAAATAAGAGGTTCATAGATCATCAAACAGGAGGATATATTAGATGTCATCAAGTCTGAAACGCCCATTTTACAGAAGAATGATACTGAGACCCACTGGCTGTGGTCAAACATACAGTAAGTGGGAAAGCTGGGGATCAAACATATTCTGTCCCACACTAAATCCATGCATTTTTTTTTTACCATCACAGTAGTATATAGAGCTGAGAGGAAACTTAAAAGTAAACAATTATACAATTAGAGATTTTTTTTAAAGCCCTTAGAGGCTTTTAAAAGGAAGAAACTAACTCTTGGAGACGATGCCACTTGTCCAATGCTATATCGATGGCATTTGCACCCACGTCCTCCATCTCTATGCTCAGCTCTTTTTTTTCTGTGCCATACTGATTCCTGTGGCACCCAAGCTACAGCTCCTTTCCTTACCTCATGTTGGGAGGAAAGGGTAGAATTGGGGGATCTTCTAAGCGTAACTTCCTTCCCTTCTTCCTTGTGTCTTTACATAAGTAGGACTATACTGAGGACGTTGGAAATACCGTTTTTATGTGGAAGTTTGTATAACAACAACATGGAAGCCCTTCATTCCTTTGGTCCTGTTCTGACCTTCTGAACTTTAAAATCGTGCCTTCCCTACTGCCTCATCCTGAGCCTTTCTCGGTATTTCCTCCCACTATAACATCCAACCACCTCTGTAGCCTACTCACCATGAACTATCCCTTTGCAAGCCTCCCCCCACTTCTCTCATCAGTGAGATCCTCCTGGAGTGTCCAATTTGTGACGGCACCCACATGGACCTGCCTGCACTCCCTTCCAGTTATGTTCCTGACTCCCTAGACTTCAAAATCACCCCTTCGTCTACCCCACTATTTTCCATCTCCCTTTTATATTTTGTCTTCCTCATTAGAATGTAACTCCTTGAGGGCACAGACTCTTATTACTTGTATGTGTATCCCTAGCACTTTACGATGGTGTTGAGTCATTTTTTCAGTCTTCTCTGACTGTCCATGACTCCATTTTGGGGTTTTCTTGACAGAGTGGTTTACCATTTCCTTCTCCAGCTCATTTTATAAATGAGGAAACTGAGGCAAACAGGGTTACGTGACTTGCCCAGGGTCACACAGCTAGTGAGTGTCTGAAGCGGCATTTGAACTCAGGAAGATGAGTCTTCCTGACTCTAGGCCTGACACTATCCACTATGCCCAAGCTGCCCCTTTGTACAGTGCCTGGCACATAATAGTAAGATTAACAATTTTTCCTTACTATTCATTGTCTTTATCATAGTCATTCAAGAGGCTTTTGTACATAAAATCACAGGTTTAGAACTATTATTATTTAGGGCTGGATGAGACGTTAGAATCCAACCCCCACATTTGCAGATAAGGAAACTGAGGCCCATAGACTTGGGTTACTCAGACAGTAAGTGTCTAAATCAGGATTTGAACTCCTTTCACCTGAGCCCACACTCAGTGCTCTATCCACTGGGCCACCTAGTTGTTTAAACAGTCCTGCATTCAGCAGAACATTCGGAGGCCAACTGTGGGCATCCCCCTCCCCCCCGGGGATAACGGTTCCAGCCTAGAACCCAAGCAACCTCCAGCGATTTACACACAGACATAAAGAGCATAACCACCGGCCAAGGGAGGGAGGCTGGGAAGAATGAGGCCAGCCAACCATCCCCCAGGCAGAGATATCAAAAGCCTCCCAAACAGTCTGCTAATCTGGGGGGATTCACTTTGTTGTTCTCCCGGCCAGGGAGGCAGCTTTGTGTGTCTGCCTGAAATGTTTCTCTTAATTGAAAACACAGTTTTGAGTTTGTCTTGGAGACAATCAGTGTCTAAGGTTCAGTAGGTAGGAAATGGACAGATCGCTCGGTGGTGGTTTGTTTTTCTTCATCTCTTCGGGGCCTCTAGAGCCTACAGCCCTGAGCAAGGTTGGGGGGGAAGCAGAGAATAGAGGAAGAAGGAAGACAGTGGGGGGTGGGGTGGGGGAGCATAAGAGGAGCTGGCAGAAAAAGAGGACTTTCGCCTTTTACATCTGATACCCACAGTGCTGTCCCTCACCAGGTTCAACATTTCCATCTCCAGTGTTAAGTAGATGGAAATCCCAAATGACTCCAAGCCTCGCTGATCTCTTCCATCTCCAAAATCTTATTATACTTTCAAATCAACCAGCATTTACTGAGCACTTATGATGCGCTGGGGCCTGTGCTAGGGACTGAGGGAAATCAGCTTGGTCCGCCACTCCCCTCCTTTGTACCCACCCTCAATCAGCCTCTCAGGCAATTCCACCAATCACTCCTAACTCTGCTCTGTGGGATCAAGCTGAACAAGGCTACTCTTTCCTTTTAGGGCAACTAGGTGGTGTAATGGAAAGGCAGTACATAAAGCCCTGGGTCTGAATCCTGATTTAGACACTCACCAGTTCTTTGACTCTGGGAAAGTCATTTACCTTCTCTCAGACTCAGTTTCTCCATCTGGAAAATTAGGATAATAATAGCTCCTATCTCATAGAGTTGCTGTGAGGATTCAGTAAGATAGCATAGGGAAAGTGCTTGGCAAACCTGAAAGTGCTCCATAAATATTAATTATTATTAAATATTAATTATATATTATAATATGGAGCACTTTCAGATTTGCACAGAGCATTCACTATGTGCCAGACACTGCGCTATGCAATTCTTCTCATTCAGTGCTCACAATGACCCTGGCAGGTAGGTACTATCAGCATCTCCATTTTACAGATGAGGAAACTGAGGCAAACAGAGGTTAAGTGACTTGCCTGGGGTCACAGAACAAATACATGTCTGAGGCTGGATTTGAACTCAGCTATCCTTGACTATAGGCCTGGAGTTCTATCCATTGAGCCACCCAGCTGCCCCTGGGTCTTTAAATACTTAGAGACAGCAACCGAGTTTCCCCTTCACACTCCCTTCAGTCTTCTCTTCTCCAATCTCCAGAATTCCATTCCCTCCAACCTTATATGACATAGCCTTTAGTTCCCTCATCATCCTTTAGACAAATCATCTAGGATTCATGCTCATTCCCTGAAGATTATATAGTATATATTTTACTTCTATGTGCCCCGGGCTGTTCCCAAATCCCACACCCCTTAAGAAAATGTAAGTTATTTAAGGGCAGAGGCTGATTGGTTTTGCCCTTTGATCTTCATCTGCTGGCACAATGCCTGGCATAAAGGAGTTACTTAATAAATTCCTATTAAATTGAATTGAAATGGATTTCATTGACAGCATCCGTTTATCTATGCTTTTTGTGAATAAAACAGGAGTACCAGGACAGGATGCTATAGTGTCGATGTAGTCTACAGACAGAGCAGAAAGGAGCCATCATCATCCTTCAGCCCAAGATGCCAACAGAATCGTACAAATAGAGCTCATTGCATCACGGGAACATACTCCTAGAGGGAATGGGAAGAAACCCCTTTGTTCAGTCACTTCAGCCATGCCCAACACTTTGCGAGTCCATCTGGCATTAAAGATACTAAAGTGGTTTACCATTTGCTTCTGTAGTATTAATGCCATCAAAGGTCTTCCCCATCCATACAATAGGCTTCAGGTGGGGCTAGGTGGGAAAGCTTGGTTATATCTGCGTTTGTAAGTAGACACAAAACCTCTACTTACTAGGTACTAAGCCAATTTGGGCACGACGCCCTCAGGGTCCTAAGGAGGCTTGCTAAGACCAGAGCCAATCATATGTGTACCGAGTTCTAGTCAGTCATGAATTAAAGCAATAAAAGATCTGAGTTCTAGCCAATCAGATACCAGCTAGGATTGTATATAAAGGGAGCCCAGAACTGAGAGCAGCAAAATCTGCAGAGAGCTACAGAAGTCAGAATTCATCCCAAGGAGAAGGAACAGGAACTCGGAGTCGACAGAGAGAGCACAGAGTGAAGAGTGGAAACCAGGGAACTGCAGAGACCGGAAAACTGAGGGAGGAGAGAATGCAGGCAAGCAGACAGTTAGGATTTAGGAGTCATTTTTATGAGAAGGCCCTAGCATGGGGGAAAGTTACAGCATGACTTGGTTCCTTGCTATAATGCTGTGTTATAATTTCCTTGTTGCTATGTTGAGGTGGGCTTACTGGTTTTGGAATATAATTACTGCTATATTAAATTGGAGTAGCTGGTCTTGGGATTTTATCCAGTGGAATCCAAATAAATATTATACTTCCTCTGCCTTCTACCTAGAGAGTTTTTCATGCTTTTCGATTCCAAACCTTACAGGCATGTTCATGGTCATCCTCAAGGTCATGAATTTTGCCTTACTGATACACTTTCTCCAGCTATTTTTACAGATAAGAAACTGAGGCAAACAGTGTTAAGTGACTTGCCTAGGGTCACATAGCTAGCAAGTGTCTGAGGCCAGATTTGAACTCATGAAAATGAGTCTTCCTGATTTCAAGCCCAGCACTCTACACATTATGACACCATCTAGCGCCCCCAATAAAATTCCTACCCATCCTTTGAAGCCCGTCTCAACTACTCTCTCTCCTTTAGGAAGACTTTTCTGATTTCCCCAGTGATTCCTTTTTGTCTCTCAAGTCTCTCACAGTAGTTGGCTTATGCCATTCTTGTATATAAATCATATATTGTTTTGTATTTTATTTGTTTGTATCATTCTCATTTTTTACTATGAACCCCATATGGTCAAAGACTGAATCCTAGTGAAACTTGGGTGTTTGATCAATGTTTGTTGAATTGAATGTGTAAAGCTGTGATACGGCCAAGGAAGAGGAGTCTACATAAGCCCCATGTTTTCTATGGACCACATCCCCCAGAAGGCTGTATCCATACTTCTCTAAACCCATGTCTTATCGCCACTACCTGATTCACACCCTCTTTTTTTAAACCACATGCTGGTAGCACACTAGCCGATCAGAGTTCCTGATGGCTGCCATTACTGAGGAAAACTTTGGAAAATTAAAGAAAAAGTAGCATATGGCAATACTAGCTTGCATTTATATATTGCTTGAAAGTTTGCATGTGCTTTCCACATATTATCTCATTTAACTCTCCTGACAACCCTGGGAGACAGGGGCTATTATTATCCCCATTTACAGATGGAGGAAACTGTGGCTGAGAAATAATGATTCACCCAGAGTCTCATAGCTAATAAGCATCTGAAGACAAATTTGAAATCAAGTCTTCCTGACTCCAGTCCAGTGCTCTAGCTACTCTACCACCTAGATGAGAAGAAGCAATGAGAACTAAAGGAGTTTGATGGAAGATGGGGCAGAGTAAACATGGACTATTTCATTGTATTTGGAGAATTTCGACTCCACCTTGAAAAATGGTTAAATTTTAAACAGGTAAAGACAGAGGATGAAAGGGCACTCCAGAACCATCCAGTACACAATTATTTCATATGTGAGCTTGGTTTCCCTGAGTGGGATAGAAGCTCCATAAGAATAGAGATAATTCTACATTACAGTAAACAGCCAATCTAGTATATAATAAACCCAAAGATCCAAGCTTTTGGAACAAAAACTCATTATTTGACAAAAACTGCAGGGAAAACTGAAAAACAGTATGGCAGAAACTGAGTATAGACCAACACCTCAAACTGTATACCAACAAAAGGTCAAAATGGGTGCATGCTTTACACATAAAGGTGATACCAAAATCAAATTAGGAGAGCATGAAATAGTTTGTCTGTGAGATCTATGCACAAGGGAAGAATTTAGGACCAAAGAAAATATAGAGAGCATTACAAAGTGTAAAATAGATAATTTTGATTATATAAAATTAAAAAGTTTTGCATGAACAAAACCAATGCAACCAAAATTATAAAGAAAGCAGAAAACTGTAGGGGAAATTTGCAACAAGTATCCCTGATAAAGGCCTCATTTCTCAAATATTTGGGAGAACTGAGTCAAATTTATAGAAATAAAATCCTTTGAAAAATGGTCAAAGGATATGAACAGGCAGTTGTCAGACAAAGAAAATGCAGCTATCTGTAATCATAAGAAATAAATGTTCAAAATCACTATTGATTAGAGAAATGCAAATTAAAACAAGTATGAGGTGCAACCTCACACTTATCAGATTGGCTAATATGAGAAAAAAGGAAAATGATGAATGTTGTAGAAGATGTGTGAAAACTGGGACACTAGTGCACTGTTAGTGGAGTTGTGAACTGATCCAACCATTCAAGAGAGCAATTTGGAGCTATGATCAAAGGGCTATAAACTGTTCATATACTTTTATACAGCAATACCACTGCTAATTCTATATTCCAAAGACATTAAAAAGGCGGGGGGGGGAGCTATTTGTATAAAATATTTATAACTGCTCTTTTTGTGGTGGCCAAGAATTGGAAATAAATGGAATGCCCATCAATTGTAAATGGCTAAACAAGCCATGGCATATTATTGTAATGGAATATTATTGTGCTATAAGAAATGAAAAGCAGGATGATTTAAGAAAAAACTGGAAAGGCTTACATGAACTGAGGCAAAGTGAAGTGAACAGAACCAGGAGAACATTGTATATAATTGTATATAGTAACAGTAATATTGTTAGATGAAGAACTGTGAACGACTTAGCTATTCTCAGCAATACAATGATCCTAAACAATCCGAAAGGACTAATGATGAAGCATGAGATCTACCTCCAGAGAAAGAACTGATATTGTTTGAATACAGACTGAAGCATGCTAATTTTCATTTTCTTTCTTTCATTCTTTTTTTCTTTCATCCATGTCCTCTTGTACGACATGACTAAAATGGAAATGTTTTATATGATTGCACATGTATAACCTATATTTGATTGCTTGCTGACTCAGGGAGGAGGGAGGGTATATTGGCAATCAAAACGGTTTTGAGTGACATGTTTATGACATCAGAGGCCTTTAGACCACGTGGGTTTAAGTCGCATTTTTGTGACGATTTTAGGTCATGTGGGTGAGTTGCATGTGTGACTCACCTTTGACCCTGAACAAGATATATAAAACCAGGGATTGCCTTTCTTTTTTTGGAGCTCTGCGCTGCAGCAGTAGTGACACGTGACTCTGAACCAGCCCTTGTCAAGCTCCCTGGCTGAACTCAGATGTGGGTAATCATGAATTGTATTCGGTCTGTTTGTAATTTGATTGTATTTTATCTGAAGTTCAAGGTGCTGGCTTTTTCCCCTGAACTAAGTTGATGATATTTATATGGTGGATTAAAGTAAGATTGTTAAACCCTTAATGTTGCTTTCCTTAGTAAAGCAGATCAAAAGAACCTGGGCTTGCAGCATTCTGTGAGCTGGTTGTTGTTGGTTTTACACCCCCCACAGCAGCTGCTAACTGGATTACTGAAACAGAGCGGAGGGATGGAGAGAAAGAATTTGGAACTCAAAACTTAAAAAAAATGTTAAAAACTGTTTTACTATGTAATTGAGGGGGAAATTATATATATTTATATATGTGTATATATGTATACATGTATATATATATATATGTGTGTGTGTTTGTGTGTGTGTATATATATATATATATATATAATGTAATTTTTAAAAAAGAACTGAGATAATTCCATTGATATCTCCTATAATCCTATAACCTCCATGAGGCGTTCAGGGAAGACTAGCACCTCCAGTGTGAGGGCTTGCTCAGGGCTTTCCAGGGCTGCTCATCCCCCTTTGGTATCCACCTGCCACCCATATCTCATCTGTGGCTCCAAGAAGGTGTAGCATGTGCAGTGGCCACCCTTCAGTAAAACCATCTTGGCAGCTAGGCTAAACCAGGTTGAGGGTAACCAACAGTCCTCAAATCCATTTGGTGAGTTAGGGCAGTGCCTACCCCAAGCACAGGAAATCTTCCCCCAGTGTGGTCCTCTTCAAAAATGAAGGGTGAACAACAACAACCACCACTTCTTAAGTCACAGCAATCAACTATTAAACAGCTCTCATTAAGAAGTTCCTCACCTCAGCCAACAGTATCGTGTGAATCCAACCCATGCCAAATTTGTAACATCCATTATAATTCCTATTATTATTCCTGGTTGTAGCTCACTAATTATGTAACCTTGCATAAGTCACCTGCCTTCTCTCACTTCAGTTTCTTCATTTGCAAGATGAAGGATTTGAACCAGATCATCTCTAAGGGGCCTTCAAATTCTGAATTTGTATAATCTGGTCCAATGGTCTAATTTTTCAGGTTAGGGCACCGAAGCCCAGGGAAATTAATTGCTTAACACAGCACCCTGAATATCATAGGTGCTAAATACATATTTATGGAATAGAACTAATAATAGCTACTATTTCATAATGCCTGCTATGTACCAGGAACTTTATAATTATTATCTCATTTGATCCTCACTACCACCCTGGGAAGTAGATACTATTATAATACCCATTTTCAAGTGAGGAAACTGGGGCAACCAGAACAAAATGATACTCAGGGTCACACAGCTTGTAAGAGTCTGTGTCAGACTCAAACTTGGGTCTTCTTTACTCCAAGCCTGGTGATTCATCCACTATGCCACCCAACTACCTTTCAGTTGAGTTGTATTCAACTGAATTGAACTGAGCAACCAAGCCAGGTTAGTAGAAAGTATGAGACTAGAAACCAGTTCTCCTGAATCTGTCAAGTAATTTCCACTATTTCCTGGGCTTTTCCTTTTTCTTCTAAAGATTTCTTAGTCAACAATTAGGTCAAGTTCATTCTTCTAGGACCTAAATCACTGGGTAAGGGAGACATTGAGCTTACCTTTTTCCAATGACCCTTTTGTCCTTCTCACAGGGCTCTTGGACTTAGCTATAGCCCTTGTCTCACTATTAGTAAATCACAGTCTCTTCTTCTCCAAAACCTTCCAAACTCCCTTTGATTGATTTAAAATCCTCCTTCAAAAAATAAATCAATACATAAAGCTGTCCCATGATAATTCCACTCTCTCCCTAGGACTCACTACTCTACTCCATTTCTATTGTTTCCTGAAAAGAATCAGTAGTATTTTATAAAGGGTTGGACAACCCTAGAGTGAATCAGAGCACTTGCCTGCTACGTGATGAGGTGGGTAGGATCCAAGGGGTGGAAAGGTCATGATCCCTTTCTTAAAAGAAGGATTTGAACTACATGATGTATATGGGCCCTTTATAGCTTTAATGGCTTAAGAACTATGGTATAATGGTAGTCCAAGGATGGAGTGAGGCTGTGATATGGTTACGTAAACTCAGTGAAGTTGGCCCAATCCAATAAAGAGCTGTTCCTGGGTGAATGATGTGAGGTTCAGTGCCAACTTTCAGTTATCACATGGGAACGGCTACCCCAGGAGTATGGAAGGACTACCATGGTTTCTACTTGCCAGCTCCTCAGTGGAACTTTAACTCTGTGCTGACCTTTTTTACCTGGAGGTCATCAAATGTACCTTTTCAGACTTCTAGAAAGATGACAGAAAGATACTCACCATGTATTTGCATGCCTTCTTTTCAAACTATATTCCCTGGTTATCTTCCCTACTCCCTACCCAGAGAGCCACCTTTTATGATAGTTTTGGTCATGGATCTCTTTAACAGTCTAGTGACAACTATGGACTGTTCTGCAGAATAATGTTTTTTTTAAATACATAAAATGCATATGTTTATAAAAGGAACCAGTTATATAGATGTATATACACACGTGTGTATATGTATAGATACATATAGCCATAGACATTTTCTGTCATTTTTGATTCTTTGTGATCCCATTTGGAGTTTTCTTGGCAAAGATATTGAAGTGGTTTGCCATTTCCTTCTCCAGTTCATTTTACAAATGAGGAAACTGAGGCTAATAGAGGTTAAGTAACTTGCCCCAGGTCACACAGCTAGTAAGTGTCTGAGGCCAAATTTGTCAGATCTTGCACTATGTGCTGTATCACCTACCATCCCCAAGAGTTGCTCAACAAAAGCTTGTTGAGCTCATGACTAAAATAGAATGGACTAGATCACTTCCTTGTTCCCAGAAGCTATGTCTTGCATAATTCCATCCATGTATATGTTATTTTCTCTGGATGCTATATCACATTTTGGATTGGTACCACAATAAACCCAAACAGCCAAAGCTAGGACTCTATAAGCCTTTATAGGAAGATGTTAACGTTGGAAGGCTAAGGAGGATGCATAGGACCATAGATGATTAGACTTAGAGCTGTAAGTAAACTTAGAAGTCATGGGAGACAACTCCAAGACATTCTTATGCCAGTGTCATAAGCCTACCTGACCAAAGTATCCATCTGAACCAAGAAGGCTGTATGATCCTAATTTCTACAATGGAAGCCTACTTCTGGCCGGATGTTAGAGCAAGATGTTGGCCATAGAAGTCCCAGAGTAGCCTTCAAAGACTTTCATTCACCATGTCCTTTAGCCCTCCCAGTTTCCATACTAGAGTTTGTTGCAATATTGTTAGGACTGTTATCAGTAAGAAGTAACCCTTCTGCAGGGAGGACTCATAGCCCAGAAAGACAAAATCCATAATGAAAATGTGCTTGGTCCTTTTTAGGACATCTATAAGGGACAATGGGCAGCTAGGTCATGCCATAGTGCACAGAACACTGGGCCTGGCATCTGGAAGGCTCATCTGCCTTAGTTCAAATCCTGCATCAGACACTTACTAGCTATGTGACCCTGGGAAAGTCGCTTCACCCTATTTGCCTCAGTTTCCCCATTTGTAAAATGAGCTAGAGAAGGAAATGGCAAACCACACCAGTGTCTTTGCCAAGAAAACCCCAAATGGAGTCACAAAGTGTCAGACACAACTGAAAAGACTGAATAACAACAATATCAAAGGAGACAAACAGCTGGGAGAACATTGAGTGAATGTATTCAGGGTAGGAAACATAATAGAGAAGAGTGTTTGGGGGAGGAAAACGTCATGTTCTATAAGAGAGACAAATGCTGAGGCTTGATTTTGAAGAAGAGTGACAGTGGCTGTAATCGAAATACCTTGAGGACAATGCCTGCCATGAGTTCTCTCACTGCTTCTGTCTCTTATTGTTCTGGCTTGTTTCAAATCTCAGCTTGAAGCTAGTGCCTTCCCCTTTCAGGTAATCTTCTCATTACATATCTTATATGTACATAGTTATTTACATGTTGCCTTCCCCATTAGAATAAGAGCTCCCTGAGGGCAGGGACTGGTTTGCCTTTTTTTGTGTCTCCCCTACTTAGCATAGTGCTTGGCATATTATAAACACTTAATAAGTGCTTTCTTGTCTATGGATTGATTGATTGGCCAAAGAGAGACTACCCAAAGCTGACTGATGTCTGGCTAAGCATGGACTGAGCCTAGACAGAGTCTATACAAGGACTGATTATGAAAAAGTAGGTTCGAAATGCAATAATCTAAAGAACAAGATTAGGAAGCAGACAGGGTATTTGCACATAGGGCAGAGTATCATAATATAGGCTGAGAAGGTATAGTAAATGGATTTGTATGTATCTGTGTTTCACAGATTGTTCCAGCTGAAAGAAACCATAGAATAGCAGATCTGGGAGTACTGTATAGTGCTTTGAGCTAGCTAAAATGCCAACAATCTTTTCTTTTATTTTATAAATTGACCTTAGAACACAGAATGTCACAGTTGAGAGGGACCTTAGAACTGAGAGAAATGATTGTTAATAACCAATGATTTTGAGATGTCCAGAGTTTTCCCCTCTTTCTAAAGTCCTCATTTCAAGCCTCAGCATCTGAATGATAGGACCAATGATAGCAAATAGGATTAACATTCTCCTCAATCTAGGCATTGCTACCCTTCCCAACCTTACAAAGAATTTTATCCAAGGTGAAACTCCAGCCCATTTTATTCTGTTGGGGCTTAGGTAGGGAGATACAGATCCTTGGTCTAGATTTCCTGAGGCTGGGGATGATTTGACTTGATCAAAGTTACATCCTCTAGCCTCTCATTAGAACAGGTCCACCTCTCATTGTAATATTCATTCTTTCTCATTACCTGTTAACTAATCAGAGTTGGCTGCCACTTTCAGTAACATCCACTCTTCCAAGGTATATTAAGAGTCAAGTGGGTTCCATGAGTGGTCTTTGGCATTTGAGAATGTTACTGACCCATTTTATTGGTAATATGCTAGCATGATTAATAAAATGATTATGTCTTAGACTTTCTATGTGCCACATAACAGAGAATACCAGGAATGAGATGGGCTTTAGAACAAAAAATATTAGAAATGTGAGGAAGCTTTAAATAGAATATCAGAGCTGAGGGGGACCTTCAAATACAGGGTGTCCCAAAAGTCCTGGTGCAGATTCAAGCTATTAAAGTTTAAAATAGAACTATGACTTTGAGATACCCTGTATGTATTGGACCTAGAAGACACCTTAGAAAGTAAAATAGCATAGTAAAATAAAATGTAAAACAGATAATATAAAAATCAGAGAGAAAAAAGATTCTAGAACATAGAATGTCGAAGTTTAAGTGTGTGCATGTGTTTCTGTATATGTGTGTATATAACACATACAAATGTATTTTGTATGTAGCAATACAAGTATAAATACAGGCATCACTTCAAGTCAGATAAATTGTCAGCTATAATTATTGAAGAGATCTATGAAGATAGATATTCAGAACTAGAAAAAAAATCTTGGAGGTCATCCAGTCAGATTAATTCATTTTAAAGATGAAGAAATTGAGTCCCAGAGATACTAAATGGTTTGTCTAAAGTCACAAAGTGAGTGACCAACTGAACTGAGATTCAAACCCAATTTTAGGGAAAAAGAGAAAAAAAGAGAGAAGAAAAGAAAGTGGGAAAATAGGAAAAGAGAGAGAAGAATGTGGAAGATAGGAGAAAGAGAAAGGGATGAGAGTGAAAGTGAGACAGAAGACAACTAGAGGAAAGAGGGAAGAAAAGAGAGAGAAGAAAGAAAGTGTAGAGAAAGTAAAGTAGGTGAGAGAAAGTAAGAAACAAGAGAGGAAGGAGTGGAAAGAAGAGAGGGGACAGGAGAGAGAGAGAGAGAGAGAGAGAGAGACAGAGAGAGACAGAGAGAGACAGAGAGACAGAGAGACAGAGACAGAGAGAGAGAGAGAGAGAGAGAGAGAGAGAGAGAGAGAGAGATAGGAGGGGGGAGTTGAGTATGAAGAGAAAAAAATTGTACTATATACCATATAAAAGATATGTAACTAGTGGATTCAGCTCATGGAAGTTTAATTACCAATAACTTATTTTAGTAAGCCAGCTAGCTGGAGTAAGATATTCAAAATATAAGTAACAGCCATAAAAATCAGTTTGTTGTATTTGTGATGGAAATCAGCCTCCTAGTCTGTCCCATGCATATTTCTAAGACTTCTGGATATCATTTTGTCTCCTGCATATTCATTTGGCTTAACATACACAGAAGATGAATCTCCATCCAGTAATCTCAGCTTTTCTAATATCCACCCAAATGGGGCGTGACTTTCAAACTCAACCCTTCTAGCAATCTCTCTCTCTCTCTCTCTCTCTCTCTCTCTCTCTCTCTCTCTCTCTCTCTTCCCCTTCTCTCTTTCTCTCTTCCCCTTCTCTCTTTGTCTCTTCTCCTTCTCTCTTTTTCTCTCCTGAAGCTAGAATTTGGAAGAACATAGAGGTTACTTGGCTTGATTTCTTGATTTGATAAATTATTTATGTTCCCTATTTCCTGCAGGTGAAGGGGAAGGAAATGAGCTGATGCTAGGTTCCAGCCCGAAATAGAGGTTTCCACTCTGAAGAATGATGGGGTCATGATATGATTGGGTCTGGCTGTCAGGCAAAGCTCCCTCCTCACCATCCATCTTTGTCATCAAGTCCATAGAAAGGAGAGAGGGAGAAAGAGAGAAACTAGGAGAGAGAGAGAGGGGGGGGGGGGAGGGAGAGAATAGAACAAAGGCATAGAGGCAAAGCTAGAATCAGAGGGCCCACTTGCCTCTGGCCCTGATAGCACCTGGGAGGGGGGACATGAAAAAACAACATTTTCTCTGTTTCTGTGACTGTCGCTGGCCATCTTTATAGAGAATATTGGAATTCTTTGTTTCTTTCTAGTTGTCTGCATTGTCCCCACCAATGTGCTTTAATAGGTACCTCCCCCAGTACCCTAAAAAGAGTAAGCAAACACTTAGGAAAGCTAATTGGAGTTGAAGTTGCAGTGATGGCTCCCAACCTTTCCCACCCTGTGGAGGTGAAGCTGAATCCCTGAAGCAGCCTAGGACCCACAGAGGCAGCAGAGGAATAGTAGAGAGAGTACTCCATTTGAGTCAGAACCTCTGGACTCTGCTGGTTATCATCAGTGATACTGGCCAAGCCTAACACTTCTGGGCTGTGAAATTAGAGGTTGGACCAGGTGATTGCTATCATGCTGCCCTTCTGATTCTAAACCCAATAAAAGACATGACCCAGGTTAGCCAAATGTTCTTGCAGTCTCAGTGCTATATATGAGGCATTTTTGGTAGCAAACTCATCATTTCATTGAATGAGAGTTAGCCTGATATAATTAGGCAGGTAAATTTGAGAGGGAGGATGAAAGGAGGGAAGAAGGGAGGATGGAGGGAGGATGGAAGGAAGGAAGAGGGAGGGAGGAAGGAAAGAAGGGAGGGAGGAAAAAAGGGAAGGTGGGAGGGAGAAAGAAAGGAAGGAAAGGTAGGAGGGAAGAAAGAAGGGATGAAAAGAGACCAGGAGGGAAGGAAGAAGGGTGGGAAGAAGTAAAGGCAGTGCTTTACAACTACCCTATTGAATCCTTACAATACCCCTGGAAGGTAAGTGCTACAATTATCTTCATTTTACAATCAAGAAAACTGAAGACAGAGGTGAAGTGACTTGCTAATAAATGTCTGATTCCAAGTTGGAATTCAGTTTCCCCTGACACCAGGTCTGCTGCACCATTTAGGTGCCTCCAACAAAGACAGAGAGAGAAGCCCCAATAATGCATTCCAAAGTCACCCAAAGGAGCAGCTAAGTTACATGGTGTATAAAGCATTGGCCCTGGATTCAGTAGGACCTGAGTTCAAATCTGGCCTCAGACACTTACTACCTGTCTGACCCTGTGTGCTAACCCCAATTACCTTAAAAAAGAGTCAGTCAAGTATGACTTTGGAACTCTCCACTGCTTGGGATTATTACCTCTATTGCTTACCTTCTGGATGGGGATATTCCTTCTCCCTATGCAGATTGGCACTTGTTTTGCAATTTAGCATCTTAGAGAGTTGTTTGGGGCACTGAGAGGTTAAGTGACTTGGTCAGAGTCACACAGCCAGTTTATGGCAGTGGTGGAACTTGAACCCAGGTCTTCCTGACTTAGGTGATTAATCTTCACTCACTGTGCCATACAGCCACTTACATGAGGCAATGTTGAGTACAAATCAGTGTCTCCATCAATACTCCATGAACAGGTACACACAAACTACATTTCATACTAGAAAGTATACTGGACTGAAGTTAGAGTCGATAGGCTTACACCTTGCCTCTGCCACTTATTAGCTATGTGACTTTGGGTAAGTAATTTCACCCCATTTTAGACCAGACAATAATAAGCTGGAGACTGTCCAGATAAAAGTGGCTAGGTTGCACACTGAACTCTGTACTAGACCTGGAAGTCAGGAAGACCTTAGTTCACCTCGGACATTTACTAGCTGTATGATCCTGGCCAAGTCACTGAATTGCTCTCTCCCTCATTTTCCTCATCTGTAAAGTAAAGATAATAATAGCACCTACCTCCCTATCCTCATCCTACAGGATAAAATGAGATAATATTTGTACAGTATTCTATGTGCATACCCTTTGACCCAGCAGTACCACTTCTAGGGCTGTATCCCAAAGAGATCAAACAAGTGGGAAAGGGACCCATATGTACAAAAATATTTATAGCAGCTCTTTTTGTGGTGGCAAAGAAATGGAAATCAAGGGGATGCCCATCAATTGAGGAACAGCTAAACAAGTTGTGGTATATGAATGTAATGGAATACTATTGTGCTATAACAAATGGGGAAGATACAGACTTCATAATAACCTGGAAAGACCTACATGATCTGATGCTGAGTGAGGGGAGCAGAACCAGGAGAACACTGTATCCAATCACAGTCATATTGCTTCTGTGATAACTAACTTTGATAGACTTGGCTCTTCTCAGCAATACAAGGTTCAAAGACAGCTCCAAAGGACTCATGATGGAAAAAGCTATCTAGATCCAGAGAAAGAACTATAGCATCTGAATGCAGATTGAGGCAAACTATTTGCTTTCTTTCTTTCTCTTCTTTTTGGTTTTGTTTCTTCTTTCTCATGATTCATTCCATTGGTCATAATTCTTTTTTACAATTTGACTATTGTGTAAATAAGTTTAATGTGAGGATATACGTAGAACATATATCAGATTCCATACTGTCTTGGGGGGAAGGGGAGGGGAAGGAGAGGAAGAAAATTTGGAACTCAAAAACTCATGGAACTGAGTGTTGTAAACTAAAAATAAAAAATCTAATTAAAAATCTTAAAAAATATATTTGTACAGTATTTTAAATTTAACACATGACAAAATGGTATTATAGGAAGACAAAAAGAATGGTATGAGACATCCAGATTATACCATGTGAGAATTTATTGAAGAAAGTAGGGGTGTTTAGTCTGGAAAAGAGAAGATAGAATCAGTAGACAAGACAGTAAGACAGTTGACTTTCCTATTTGAAGTACTGTCTTGTGGAAGAGGGGTAATCCTGGTTCTGCTTGGCTCCAGAGAACAGAACCAAAGGTGATGTGGAAAATTTGCAAAGGCATAACTGGAGCTGTCCAAAATATAAGGAGATGCCTCAGAAGGGAATGGCTGGTCTTCTTTAGAGAGCTTTGAGCACACATTGGCTAACCATTGCCTGAGTATGTTGTAAAAAGGATTCTTGTTTGGTTATGAGTTGTTCTATCTGGCCTCTGGGATTCCTTCCAGCTCTGAGATTCTGTGATTCCCTTAGCCTGTGTCCTCATCAGTAAAATGATTGGCTCAAACTGAGGTTTCCTCTGACTATAGTCCAATCAAACAAATCCAGCACGCATTTGTGAAACTCCTAAAATTCAAGACCCTGTGATAGACACTGGATATGAAAAGAAAGACAAAGAAAAATGTTATTACACTATAGAGCCTTTAGATCCTAGGGTGTGTTTAGAGGTGAGGAGAGATTAATAGGGGCCTGGGCATGTCACTTTACCCTGTTTGTCTCAGTTTCCTCATCTCTAAAGTGAGGTGAAGAAGGAAATGGCAAACAACTCCAATATCTTTGCCAAGAAAACTTCAAATGGGATCCCAAAGAGTTGGACATGACTGAAAAGAATTGAACAACAATAGAGATGAATAAAGACATGGAAATTTGCATGCAAGAGGCAGATTTTATGCTGGACTAGGATGGTGAAACTACCTCTACTCTGCAGCACACTCACACACTCCTCCCTCTTCCTCAGTTGACATCTGTTCTGAGAATGTAAACTATCCTGCCACACATAATTAGGCGAGTAAACCTGAGGAGAGAGACAGAGAAAAGCCCCACTAATGCATTCCAAAGTCAGCCATGAATGACCTCTGGATTACCCACTATTTGGGAATATCTTCTCCCTGATTATTGTCGATCAGTGGCAGCGATCTCAAATGGCTGCGCAGGGGAAGGTAATTATGGAGCCACACTTGCAATCATACCTGACTCTCAAAGTCTGATCTTCACAAGTCTCAAGGTAGCCAGAATAGAGGTGATTAACATTCCTCTAGACTAATTCTCAGTGTATTTCCTAGAAACACCAACTCTCAGAGTTACAAGGTACTACAGAAGCTGCCTACTCCAGCTGCTACCTGAACCACAATTCCTTGAAGCCAGTCTATTTTCGAGAAATTCCACATATGGGGAATTCACTGCTTCCCAAAGTAGCTTACTTCTACATTGGGATAGGTCTAATAGTTAAGATTATAAGTAAATTTGAACTAAACTGAACATCTTGGGGCTATTCAGCAATGTATGTTAGAAGTGGCCTGTGAGGGCCTCCAGGCTAGGAGTACTGACCAGATCAAAAACCTAAATAGGTTCAGCACCTGGGACAGCGACTGGAAGTGTAGCAGAGATTCTGATCTGAATATCAAATTTGCTTTGAGAATGAGTAATTAATGGCTTAAGTTTTTGTTCAGATGCTGGCTGCTAGCTAGGGATTTGACCATCTGCCTGTCTCTGAAATGAATGCTCTGCTTATCCAGGGCAGCAGCATCAGTTAAGAGGTAGCCAGGAAGTAGTTAGGTGGTACAGTAGATGGCACATGGACTTGTTAGGACAGACAGAGTTCAAATCTACCCTGACTAGTTGTGTGATGTGAGGATAAAATGAAATAACATTTTTAAAGCACTATGTAAACCCTCAAAGTACTACATAAATGCTATTATTCTCTTCCTCTACTCCTCCTTCCCCACCTCTCCTCTCTCTGTCTATCTGTCTCTATCTATCTATCTATCTCTCCCCTCCCTGCTTTTCAAAGTGGTACAAGGACATGACTAACATAACATTTCCCCCAAACTATGACATGAAATATTCCCTGGGGACAGAAGGTTCGAGGTTAAAGTGGTTATTACATAACTTTCACCACCAATCTGGAAACACCCTCTCCCTCCTATCTATACACAAAGTACCTGTGAAGCAAGGACTTAACTTAAAGAACAAAGGTATTGAAGGGTACGTGTAAGGAATACCTTGCATAGAGGGCTAAATCTAGAATCATGGTGCCAGGAGCCCTTTTCTCCTATTAGGAAATCTCACCAAATTCACTTCGAGGTGAAATGTCTCCTTCACTAGAGTAGTTCCCTTGCTCATCTACGGAGCATGCATATATGGTTGGGTATGGGTGAGGGATGGAGTATCCAAGGTCTTGTTGGTATGGCTTCTCTGTTATTTGTTTTCTGAGTTGGGCTTCTCAGCATAACATGATGGCCTCAAATGATGGGGCAAACCACTGCTTAGATGCTTTAAACAGGTATCTCAAAGGTGGCACCTCAACAACCTCAGTTACTACTTCTCCTGACTGTTAATATTGTCTCCAAACCCTGGTTTCTCAGGGGGATCTGATGGCTCTTCCATCTCTTCAAATTCACAGGGTCATAACCTGGTCTATTCCATTTCCATATATTCATCTAAGAACAGGAAGGAATAAACACAAATGAAACAGGGGCCATGTGTTCAGGGACATATGGCAGCTGAAGGGGGAAATAAAGCAGCCACAGCTTCTTTGCCTCCTCTTACCTGGAAGCTCACGGCAGTTCTCCTGAGTCAAACACTATCATCCTTTTTTTCTGGACATAGCTTCCTAATTCATCTGCCTGCCTCTAATATCCTCCCTCTCCATTCCATCCTCTAAAAAGCTGCAAAATCAGTTTTCCCAAGATAGATATGACCATATCATTCATTTACTTAACAATATTCATTGCTCTCCTATTGCCTCTAGAATAAAATGTCAGAATCCCCAACTGGCACTCATATTCCTTCACAATCTGGCAAATCTTAAGGCATTATATAAATGATAGCCACCATTAGTTGTGGTGGTGGTAGTTTCCATTCTTATTTAATTTAATCCCCTTTCTTTAATTCTGTATTTCAGTCAAACAGATCTAGCAGCTCTTTCTTAAATAGAATATTGCATCTCCTACCAGTGTACCTGTTGCTCCTCATGCATGAAATGCACTTCCTCCTCACTTCCATTTCTCATCATCTCATGATCCTTCGCTTCCTCCAGGGTCAGCTTAGATGCCACCTTCTCTGTGAAGTCTTCTCTTGTCCCTCCCATTCATTAGTACTCTCTCCCTCTGATATTATCTTGTGTTTGCTTCTCTTCTCTTTCTGCCCCCATCTAATAGAACAAGAGCTCCTTGATCCTAGCAAAAAGCCTGTCCCCTAGTCAGTGCTTCACAAATCCTTGTTGGTTGACAGACGCGAGGGCAGGAAGTGTTCTGTCTTTGTATCCTCAGTGCCTAACATGGTGCCACATAGTAGGCATGTAAAGACTGTTGAATTTAAAAATAAATGTCCTAATTCTTTTCTGTCAACACCAGAGTCTTTTATTACAAATCACAATAGGATCTACAGGTATGCCAGAGTCTTAACTGAAGGCATTAAAAGATTACAAACACCACTAGGACCTAATAAGCAACCTGGTAGTAATGAGCAACAACATTCTGCCTGGGATAAACAAGAACATTCTCAAAGACACATGTTTATCAACATTTAAATTGTTTTCTCATTAAAATGTCTTTAATGGCTATTAAAACCTGCATCAGGCAATATATGTTCCTCTTCGTAATTGAAGGGTTAGGTTTCTTCCCCATTTGGAGGGATTTTTTAGTCTCTCTTTGAATATTATTTTTCATCCCTCCAGGAATTTGCAACTGGTTTTCTCATTATCTGTCACATAAAAACAGTGTTCCTGAGAAGTCGCCTGGAGGTAAATGCCATTCAGGTGGGCTAGCTGAGCAGGAGGCTCTCAGTACTGCTGAGAAGCCCAACTCAGAAAGCAAATAATAGAGCAGCCCCACCATCAGGACCTCAGATACTCCATCTCCCCACACCCAATCACACATACTTTGTTGGTTTTGTTCAGTTGTGGATTACTCTTCATTATACCATTTGGAATTTTCTTGGCAAAGATGCTGCAGTGATTTGCCATTTCCTTTTTTTCCTCCTACACATGAGGAACTGAGGCAAATGGGGTTAAGTGACCTGCCTAGGGTCACATAGATAGTAAGTGTCTGAGGTTGGATTTGAACTCAGGAAGATCAGTCTTCTTGACTCCAGGCCTAGCACTCTACCCATTGTGCAACCTAGCTGATCTTGGTTTAATATATACTTATTTTTAAATTGATTTATTGTGTTATCTCTCTACCAGACAATAAACTCTGTGAAGATAGAGATAAAATCTTATCTAAACATATAATCTCCTTCAAGTCTAGATACAATGTTGGATACATAGAAGGCTCTTAATTTTTGGTTTTTTGTTATTACTGTTACTATTCAAGACATAAGGAGACCCCAATTTGAAAGACAGATGCTCCACTGTTTGGGCTATTCTTGGTGTGAGAAATATTTCAAATGAGCCCCCTAAATCCACTCCTACCTAAGGGTTTATCCAAGTGTCCAGTTCTATGATTCCATCCTTCTGAGGATCATTAGCCTCTATTTCCAATCACAGAATTTGAGAGCAAGCACCTCAGTGGTCATCTTATCCAACCCATACATGAGAGAAATCTCTGCTATAATAAGTGGTCATTCAACTTATGCCTTGAGACTTCCGAGATAGAGGAACTCACTGTCTCCTAAGGCAATTTATTCCACTTTGGAACTTCTCTAATTGTTCAAAATCTCTCCTACTATCATGCTTCTTCGAAATTTCCCACCAAATCAATCACGTTGGGCTCTCCTCTTTTATCCAGAGTGTTCTTTCTCTTCCTGTGTCTCAACTTTTCAGCTTAAGCTGCCTCCCAAATGAAACAAATTGTATATCCTGGGCCATGGACTGCCTTAGTTGGGCCAGGGAACTGACCAGCCTTTCAGTAATATAAGTGGTATCAGCCCAACCAGCCATTTCTGGAGTTGAAGTGCAAGTCATATGATTTGGACAAGAGGAAGCATCTTTCATAAAATTTCTGATAGATCTGGAAAGGATCTCAGGGGCCATCAAAGCCAAATCAAAAGAATCTCCTTTGGGGGCTTTGTTTGAAGGTCTTAAGGAAGAGGAAACCCACAGCCAGCACCTGGGACAGCCCCTTTCACTTTTAGTCATCTGTCATCACTAACATTATTTTTTTCTTATTAAAGTCTAAATTTGTGTTACTTCATATAATAATAATAGCTCACATTTATATGGTGCTTATTATGTGCCGCCATGCAACATGCTTTAAAGATGTTACCTCATTTGATCTTTACAACTGCCGTGGGAGGTAGGTCCTAGTATTATCCCCATCTTATGGATAAGGAAACAGAGACAAATAGGAGTGAAGTGATTTGCCCAGGGTCGCTTAGCTAGTAAGTTTCTGAAGCCAGACTTGAACCTGCTATTCAATGACCTGCCAGTCCTCCTGACTGGCAATCTATTCATTATACCACCTAACTACTATGGTCCCTTCCACCTCCAGATTGGTGATCTTATGACAAATTTCCCCTCTTAATAAAGCTACAGATCACATTACCCCTTTTCCAAAGCAGCAAGGCCTAGTAAGAAGAATGATAAGGTTCCTTCACGTTGCAAATAGGATTTTCCACCCAACTCCAGCTAAAACTCAATGCCTATTTCCCCTGGTACCTAGGAAGATTTGCTTTTAAAATGAATTGGGCCTTGGATTTGGGGCTCTTTAAGGAAAATTGAAATAAGTCTGTGAAACTGCTTTAGGGTCAGGCTGGTGTGTATGACTCAGAGGTCAGGTAAGGAATAATTATTCAAAGTCTCAAGCCATTACCTCCTTTCTAACTCAGCGTAAGAAAAGAGGAGTCTTGGGTGGCTCAGAAAAATTGTCAATGTAAGGGAGAGCAAGGGCAGTGCTGAATTATGCCTCTGTCTGGGGGTGCCAGTTAAAGAGGAATCCAGAAAGCACCAAGCTATAAGGCTAGTTATCCCCTCTTCTCATCAGGTTCCATCCATCAGGAAGCTGCCTCCTTGGACAAGCCTGTGCACAGCTTAGAAGGTGCTGTACAAATGAGGGACAGCCCCCAGGGACCTGAGGTTTAAAGGCTTAATGCAAAGCAAACTTTGCTCTTAGTTGTCCTGGTGGCTCACAGTTGCCGGGGGAGGAAGAATTAAAAGTCCTTTGTCTGGGACTTGACATATGACAAGTCCCTCCTATAGATTTCCAATAATCTCTTGGTCTTATTTGTACTTGCTGCAAGGAGGAGGCTCTGCTCTGAAAATCACATTTGAACATGACCTTGTGAAACAAGCAGACCTGAAAAACTCAGCATAATGTTCCGACATCTGATTCCTCAGCTGCCCAACCAAACGAACTCTGGTGGCAGCTTCTTCCCTTTAGGCCTTCTTGGAAGGCAGTTAGTGGATTTCAGAGGAACGGGCAGTTTCCAGATAAGTACTGCCAAGGCTGAACAGGCCTCAATCTTCTAGGGACATCCATCCAGAGGAGCATGAGGAGATTTCAATCAATCTATGACTTTCTGACTTTCCCACCCTTCCCTTTAAGGATGCAGAGGACAATCCTAGTGACCCATCCCTGACCTAACCAGTATTAAGATCATATGCTTGGAGCTTGAAGGAAACTTAGAGATCACCTAGTCCCATCCACTCAATTTACAGAGAAGGAAACTGAGGCTCAGAGTGGTTAAGTGACTTGCCCATGGTTATGCAGCTAGCAAGTGTCAGAGACTTCCTGATGGAATCTGGTATGATGCTGCCTCTTTATAAGTCAATGTCGTTCAATTATTTCAGTTGTGTCCAACTCTTCCTGACCCCATTTAGAGTTTTCTTGGTGGTTTGCCATTTCCTTCTCCAGCTCATTTTACAGATGAGGAAACCTAGGCACACAGGTTAAGTGACTTGCCCAGGGTCACCCAGCTAGTAAGTGTCTGAAGGTAAATTTGAATTCAGGTCTTCTTCACTTCAGGCCTGGTGCTTAACCACTGCACCATCTAGCTGCCCCAACCCAGACCTGCCATCTTTTCATTTCTAACCCAAGTGCATAGCACTGGATTTCTCCCTAATATTTCTCCTTCCTCCTCCTCTTCCTCCCTCTTTTCAGTTTTGTTATATATTATCTTTCTTGTTATACCCTAAGATCCTTGAAGACAGGGACTGTCTTTCTTTTTCTTTATTCATGTTTTTATTCTCTTAGTACCTGGCACATAGTAGGCATTTAATAAATGTTTATTGACCAATAGTAGGTATTTAATAAATATTTATTTACTGATAGTAGGCATTTATAAATGTTTGCTAAGTGATTTTCTTAGGCTCACACAAACAGTGTAAGTCAGAGTCGCCACTTGAACATAGGTCTTCTGTCTTCTAGAACTGCCTCTCATTTTAAAGAAAAGCAAATAATTAATGTTAAGTAAATAATTACTCCCAGACCCCAAATAGATCTGATTTTTCAAATTTGGTGGTGATGATGGTGAAGGACAAGGATTGAGATAGAATTACTTTCTTATGCTAGTGCCTTAATTCTTGTGCTTTCCCTCTGTTCATTATTTCCAATTTATTATGCATAAAGATTTTATTGCCATCTCCCCCCTTCAATTGTGACCTCCTTGAGAGCAGACCATCTTCTGTCTTTCTTTGTATCCACAGAACTTTGCAAAGAGTATCGAACACAGTAGGCACTTAATAAATGTTTATTGATTGGCTGATTATACTGTTCCAAGGAAATGAGATTGCTTCAGTAAGGCAGTATTGCATAGTGGTTAGAGGGCTGCTCTCAAATCAGCACAAACCAGGTTCACACCCTTCTTCGGACATAAATTAGCTGTCTGTGCTTAACCTCTAAGACCATGCATGGTCCAATTTATTCTAACCCTGCCACCTGCTATCCCTGGAACTCTGAGCAATCACAACTTTTGTGGCCACAGTTTCCCTCATCAGTGAAATAAAGAGATTGAAGCAGAGTCTTTCTCAGCTCTAAATCTGTGGTCCAAAGGTTCCATGAGCCTAGTCCTTCCGGTCAGTCCACTCACTGCTAGGTTGGATGACAATGGCAATCTGCATTGGTGGAGAAAATGTCCTCATGGAGAGCACTCAATGATTATGAAATCATCAGCTCCAGGGTGACCAACAGGTGGTTCTTAGATGTGTCCAGAGGACTTTTCCATGTGTTATCTCAGCAAACACAATTGTGTAGGATAGGTGCTATCACCTCCATTTTATAGATAAGAAAACTGAAGCCTTGTCAATGTATAGACAGATAGTAAGTTCCCTAGGCAGGGTTCTATCTAACAGATCCCAAGCATACACACAGTATTCTACCTATCTATGTCCAGATGGTGGATTACTGAACATGTCACCCAATCACCAGATCATTTAGGGCCACCAAATGACATCTGCCATGTTTTCTACTGAATGAAGGATGTCAGTCTCCAAGGGAGTCATCTTTAAATGGGAGGAGATGAAAATGGCCTTGGGAAGCCTGCCAGGCTTCATTCTAACCTTCTTCACATTCTCTTTTGGTTCATAGAAGCCTGTCGTGATGTAACATTTCCAGGCAATTAGAGCAATACAAAAGGGGAAATGGGCTGCCTCCAGAGGTAACAGACTCGCCATCCTCAGAGGTCTTTAAGCAGAGACTGGGCAACTCCTAGTCAGATAGATGGTAGAGAGGAATTGGACTAGATGTTCTCTGAGGCCCTTTCTGACTTTCAGATTCTGTCTGATCTCCAAAGAAGCTGATATACAAATTAGCAAAGGCCTTCAATAAAATGAAATAGATAGGACTTTTCAAAGCATCATGAAATGTCAGAGATGGCAGCAACTTGAGAACAGAGAACGTCTGAACTAGGAAGGCCTTTATGACATAGAATGTCAGAGCTGCAGGGGGCTTTAGAACACATGATGTCAAAGCTGGGAAGTCCCTTAGAATACAGAATGTCAGAGCTGGGAGGAACCTTAGAACATAGAATGTCAAAGCCGGGAGGGTCCTTAGAACACAGGATGTCAGAGCTGGGAAGGCCTTTAAAACATGGAATATCAGATCTGGGAAAGTCCTTAGAGCAGGGAATGACAAAGCTGGAATGGCCCTTAGAACAAGGAATGTTAGAGAAGGAAGGGATCTTAGACCAAAAATGCTTTTAGTTTCTCCAGCCCAAATCTTTTATTTGATAGGTAAATAAAGGACCAGATTGGGGAAATGCCTTGTCCAGGACATGCAGGAGCTCAGCTCTCCTGTCTCCAAGCCAGGGGATATTTTCACTCCATAGAATCATGAGTATGGAGTAACACTAATTCTGGGCTTCTCCAGACACTTACTACTACTACTGGCTTCCTGAAGATGCACAAGATCACGGCGAAATTAAAAGAGAGTTTCACAAAGAATCAAGGGGTTTGATAAAATATTTCATACTATTTTTTTAGAAAAGATGGAGAGATGTACTCTGAATTGTTGTAAAGCTAAGTGGATTCCCAACTGGTTAGATGGCCTCAATATCAACTTGGAGGTCTGTGGTGAAATGCCACAGGGGTCTGTGCTCCTTCTCCTCCCCCTCCCCCTCCCCCTCCCCCTCCCCCTCCCCTTCCCCTTCCCCTTCCCCTTCCCCTTCCCCTTCCCCTTCCCCTTCCCCTTCCCCTTCCCCTTCCCCTTCCTCTTCTTCTTCCTCTTCTTCTTCCTCTTCTTCTTCTTCTTCTTCTTCTTCTTCTTCTTCTTCTTCTTCTTCTTCTTCTTCTTCTTCTTCTTCTTCTTCTTCTTCTTCTTCTTCTTCTTCTTCTTCTTCTTCTTCTTCTTCTTCTTCTTTTTCCCCTTCAATTCTTAACAATGATCTCCAGAAAGGGAGAGATGACATCTTTATCAAATTCACAGCTTACACAAAGCTAAGAAGTAGGAGTGTTAACACACTGAATGACAGTCAGGATCCAAAAAAAGAGAAATTTGGTAAGTTAGAAAATTAGACCAAATAAAGTCAGGTAAAATTGGATCAGTCTAAATGTAAAGTCTTACATTTGGATTCAAAAAATTGACTTCAAAAATACAAGATGAAGTTGGACAATAATTCATCTGGAAAAATGGGAATTTTACTGGATAAACCCTTTTTTATCCCTGAAATTTAAGGATGAGGAAACTGGGGCCCAGAAAGGTGAAATTACTTGCCCAAGATCATGCAATAACTGACAGAGTCAGAAATTGAACTCAGGTCCTTTAAATTCCAAAGCCATTATTATGCTGTTTCCATGCTGCCTTTGGATTAACTAACCTCCTCTGAGCAATGGAGCACTCTGCCCTTATTCTTCCTGATATATTTTGGAAAGTGCCCTGTAACCTTTGCCACCTCCTCTGCAAAGATGGGGGGCTATGGATGTAGAATACTTCATGCAAACTCAACTTTTGATATATTGCTTATATCTATACATAAAGTTTGCCACTCCCCACCCCTATTTGGTAATTTTTTATTCTATGCTCTCTAGGAGAGGTGTGAGGTGGATGCATTGGGAAATATAGATGATTGAAAACAGAAATTATCAGTAAGAAAATAATCAAGTCCCTTCTAAGCCTCTGCATTCCTAAAGCTACTGCAGGCACCCTTTACCCACATCAGCTGTTCTCACTGATTCCCAATGTCCTTCATTCCAACCCAGTCATTTCAGATTCTATGATTAAACAAGAAGCAGCCTCCAACAAAAGTCTATCATTTGCTGCCAGTCGGGCACAGAAGTCATTTCTGCTCTTTGCAATTATTCCTGACTGCTGACTTGCTGGAGTAATTACCCTATGATTCAAAAATTAGGGGTATTTGTCTGGCGGCCTCATCTCACACACATAAACACCCCCAGAATGTGGCTGGGCAAAGGGAGGGGGGATTTGGAAAACCAAATTTTAAAACCAATAAAAATTCTCTCTGGAAAAATACAAAGGGAAAAGGTATAGATCAGGGGGTCCTCAAGCAGACTTGGGGGAAGGTACCACGTAAGAGAGGTACCCCTTAAATAGACTGGAGACCACCCCGACCACCAAAAGAAGAAGATGGTCCCGATTTCCTGAGCCTCCCTCCCTGTCCTCCAATGTTTAATCGGAGTGTCTCTGAACCTACAGCTCGGAGCTTCAATCATGATTGTTCAGCGACTGCCACCTAGTTCCTGGTAGCATCACACAATTCCATGGCAACGTGACAGCTTAATTCATGGTCTCCAGATGTCTGTTTCTCCAGGCATTGTCTGTCACACACTCTGAAGAGAACTTCACTCAGAAAGTTCTTCCTTCCTGCCTGACTTTGGCTATGGGGGAGGTGAGAGTGGGGTGGGGAGCTAGAGGTTCTAGAGGTTCATAGGTGAATCATCATGAAAAAAGACACCTATCAGCACTTTCTTTTTTTTAAAAAAAGCACTAAACCTGAAAATCTGATTAATAAAAAAAATTGTTCTTTACTTATCTGTTTATAAAGTAGTCATGAAAGAGCTGAAAAACATATATGGGGGCTTGTTCCAAAATGGTGGAGCACTCAACAAGCATTCATTATGGACCTACTCCATAAACCAGCTTGGTAAGGCAGCTAGGTGGCTCAGAGCATTGAGTTAGGACCAACCTAACCCCACCCCACCAAAGAATATTTCTTATACTCTAGCTGGCAAGTGCTCACTCAGGTTTGATTTCAAGACATCCAGGGCAGGGACCTTACTACTTCCCAAGTCAGGCCATTGTACTTGAGGATAATTCCTGTTGTCAAGGGTTTGGTTTGCTAAATTTGCCCCATGGTCATTTCTTTCCAGAAGTCATCTTGCCCAGCTTCCTCATTCTATAGCTCAAGAAATCGAGCTCCATAGAGTGACTTGCTCAAAGTCACACGAGAAGTAAGCATCAGAGGCAGAATTTGAACTTGGGTCCTATGATTACAGAGTTAGGATGATTTGGGCTCTAAAGGGCCAAATAGATAACCAGCTTTACTAGCCATCCTGGATATTTCTCAGCCTAAGATCACATTTGTTTTAAATGCTGTTGTTATGGTTTTTCCTCAGTCAGGTTCAACTTTTTGTAACCCCATTTGGGGTTTTCTTGACAGAGATACTGAAATGGCTTGCCATTTCCTTCTCCAACTCATTTTACAGATAAGGAAACTGAGGCAAACAAGGATAAGTGGCCCCATTTGGGGTTTTCTTGGCAAAGATATGAGTGGTTTGCCATTTCCTTCTCCAGCTCATTTTATAAATGAGGAAGGTGAGACAAAGAGAGGCAAGTGACTTGCCCACGGTCTTACAACTAATAAGTGTCTAAAGCTGGATTTGAACTCACAAACAAGCGTGATCCTGACTCCAGGTCCGGTGCTCTATCCACTGTACCACCTACCTGTCTTATTTACTTTAAATAAATGCAAGATTGATAAAATACTTTATTCATCATTTGTAATCCATTTACAAAATTAGGATGGGGATGGAGAAGGTGAAGGAGAATTTGGCAAACTATAAAATACTCAAGAAAAGGGGCCAGCCCTCAAAGGTCAGAAAAAGTGGTCTAAGACAAATAAAAAAGATTATTGATTTGGATCTGGTAGGGATCTTACAGGGCAACAAAGCCAACTCCTTTATTTTATAGAAGAGGAAACTGAGGCCAGAGTTATCTAGCTAGTAAGTATCTGAGGTGGAACTTGAACCCAGGTCTTCCTGGCTCCAATTACAATGTTAGATTCATTATACTGCACTGCCTCTAAATGATTTTCATAGAATAGAAAGGCAAAAAAAGATTGAATCTTGTCATTGAGTATTGTAAACATTGGGGAAAAAAGGAAATCATATGGTACCCAAACAATGGATGATACCCAATGGAAACGTAACTTGAGTTGAGAAGGGATTAGATAAATTTAAGGTTGATTGATCCATGACAAGTTATAGAGAAAAAGCAAGACATCAAAGTGGGGATCTATGACTTATGAGTTTGTTAACTTGCAAACTCATTTACTTCCAAAGAAACCCTCAGGACCATCATTGGCCATTTTGGTGCTGTTCCTCAAAGATCTGAAGCACTGCCTTCTGGAAAGATAAAGTAGACTGGTCCAGGGTAATGAGAGAAATGATTATTAATGACAAATATTTGGGGGAGATCTGGAGCTCTCCCCTTCTTCCAAAGTCCCAATTTTAAAAGTTCAGTTTCTTGAAGGATGTTGCTGATAATGAGATTGGACTCACTTTCTTGTTCAAGACCCGACCCTGCTAGAAGTTATTGTGTTCTGCTCAGGCTTGGGCTAGCCCAAAGCCTGGGTGGCATAGTGTAGAGACAGTTTCTCTGTCAAAGGGTAATATGTCACTCTTAGCCCTTGATTTTAATATAGCTCACCTTCCTTTATATTGTCTGATCAGAGTTGAGTGCCACCCCTCAGGAACACCTACTCTTTGAAGGGTGTATGAACTGTGAGCCTGCCACCATGAATGTCTTTTGTCTAAGAGGATAACCACCCTTTTATTAACAACTTTCTGGCCTCATGTATTAGCAACCACCCTAGCATACCCAAGATGGCCTGCTAGCACAAGTTCTTGATTCTGCTTTTATAAAGGAAAGACAGCTTCAAATGGGTTAACAGTCCTGCTTTAATTAAACAATGCAGACTTTATTCTATCCTCACAAGGGCTGCTGAGCACCAGCTCCTAAACTCCTATAGCATTCCCTAATCACCCTTCCCAAAGGGACTGGAGAGAAGGGGGGGCAACAATGGGGTCAATCAAAACAGGCACAACTTGTCCCTAAATCCCCTCAAGCCTCAATGGGGGCCAGTTGAGGCAAACACAGATTCTCCCCAAGCCTTGATGGGTCCAATCAAGGCACACACAACATCCTAGCTTATGTATTTCAACCCTAAAGGTTCCCTACTCATTGACCAGTGCCCAACTGTTTTATACTTACAGTCCACCCCTTGAGGGTCCTGAACTTTACAATCTAAATAAGTGACACCTGGTCCTTAGAATCGACATGGGTCATGGTGGAGATGTTTTGAACCATAGAACTCATATCTAACACCTGGGAATGAGAGATTGTTATGACCATGGATCCTGGAAAACCAAACTCCAAAATATACTAACAAAAATCCACTTTGCTTACACTTACATCTCATTAATAAAATGACTAAATTACTGAGAAGTTATGTCTTTCAAACCTTTTGAATCATCACAGTAAGCACCACATTTTGGGAAGGATATAAAAAGTCTCAGGTTAGCAAAAGGCCTTAAGGTCCTGCCATTTGAGACATGTTGCAAGAAAGAACCTGGAGAAGAGGTAGAGTGAGCATGTCTGCTTCAAGTCATTGAAGGCCAGTCATGTTGGAAAGTCACTAGGCTGGTTTTGCATGGCCCCAGAGGATGATCAGCGATGGGTAGAATTTGCAAAGAGGTTAATTTAGGCTCACTGTCAGATGAGAACCAAAGTAGAATGGACACTCACTGGATGTCTTCCCACAAAGGCCAGATGATCAATGGCTACTGAGGATTTTGCATAAAGGATCTGTATGCTGCCTCTGAAGTTCCTTCTGACTTCAAGATTCTGGGATACTTTTGCACTGGAGAAAAAATATCTCCTTTTAAAATCAATGACCCTATGTTTTATCTGAGAATGTCATGTGTTCTTTCCATTTATTCTTTGTAAAATGTCTTATTAAAAGAAAACAACAGAATTTACCTTTTCAAGCTTATTTACAATGACTCCCATTCACATTTTAGCCTTCTAGCCAAACTTACTTATTTGTTATTTGTCCATTCTAAGCCTTCCATCTCTCACCTCCAAGTTTTTTCCCAGCCTGCTTCCCCCCTCCCCTGTGCTTAGAATGAACTTTCCCTTTATCTCCATCTCTTAGAACACTGAGCTGAGGACAAAGTTCCAGAGGGAGGGAGGTCCGGATGACCATGGTGGTTGCAAGCATTGTGAGGAATGCTCAGGAAGTCTCTTGAAGGCCCGATCCCTGTTAAGATAAGGCAAACTTCACCTATCAGAGCTTGGAGATCCAGAGGTGAAGGGGAGGGGCAAGTTTCCAGTGAGAGAGAGAGATGAGCCTGAGAATGATGATCTGAGAGCGGCCCACATTATTGAAAAGAGATACAGGAAGCTCAGTCTATTGGGCTTTTTATTATTTATAGGATGAAATGCGAAGGCTTTTCATCATCTCATCCAATCTTTTCATCCAGAAGAAACTGAGACCCAGAAACATGAAGAGTCTTGGCCATAAGTAGCTGAGCCAGGATTCAAACTCAGGTACTTTGATTCCAAATCCAGAAGTCTCTCCATTATACTATGCTTTCTTCAGGATATTATTTCTTCTTATATTTTAATTGTTACTAAAGAATTGGGATTTGAAAGCCTACTAACAATAGATCATGGCCCTATAGCTGATTAATAATAATAATAATAAATTCACATTTCTATTGCATTTTAAGGAGAATCAATCATAAATAAGCCACACCCTCAACAATTTTTACATCAACAGATTCACATATCTTTTCCTCAGATTTTTTCTAGATCTTGAGAAAGCCAACTTCTAACAAAGCTCTCAATTAACCATTATAGAATATTAGAGCTGAAAGTGTCCCAAAAATCAATCTGATCCAAGGATCCCCAATCTGGAAGGGACCTCCAAGGCCATCTGAACAGAGCTCTCCATTTGGCATCTGAGGCTGGAAGAGTTAAGAAAATTGTCCAGTATCATTGAGGGAGTAACTGGCAGCTGGAACCAGCCTGTACCTAGAGTCAAGAAGATCTGAGTTCAAATCCAACCTCAGACACTTACTAGCCCTGTGACCTTAGGCATATAACTTAATCTATTTGCCTCAGTTTCCTTAACTGTAAAATGGAGATAATAGTAGCAACTATCTCACAGGGTTGTTGTGAGCATTGAGTGAAATATTTGTGCTTAGCAGAGTGCCTGGCATATAGCGGGTGCTAAAAAATGCTTATTATTGTTAATCATCATTCAAACTCAGATTCTCTGGTTCCAAAACCATTGCACCACATGGCCTCTTAGCTAAATCCCACCCTGCCCTGATTTTACAAATGAAGATCCTGAGGCCCTGATAGAGTCAGTCCTGTATTCATCCTTTGCATTTGCTTATATTCTTTCTCCTCCCCATCCACCTTTTTCTCTTCTTTTTTTGTGGAGAAGGGAAGTCTGTAAAAGACAGAGAATGCTTTGCTGTGTCATACAGCTCTATGGGAAATCAAGCCTCAAAGAGGGAGGTAAAAAGCTGTTGTCTGCTGTGTATCCAGGGTAGAAAATGAAGCAGATATTCACTTAGCAGGAGCATATTCCCCAAAGATGAAGAGATCAACTAGATAATAAAGCTGAAAGTTGGGACATGTTGCCTTCTCTTGCCCTTCTCAGTGTGGCATTTGGAGGAATTATTGCTTCAAAGCTTCTCTGATAGAATTTTGCTACATTAATTCAGTTTTTAAATTTTCTTCTTGGGAAAAGAGAAACACTATAAAATAAACACAGGCAAGAAAAAAGGAAACTGCCAGCTAGATGGATAAAATTTAAAAAAGACCATCTCAATCCATTCCAATTTGGGGGAAACATTAATTAAATGCCTACTATGTGCTAGGGCTTCGGGATATAAAGACCAAAAAAAAATAAAGAACCCCAGCCCTTAAGAAGTTTATATTCTACTTGGGGGATAAAATATGTACACATTCTTCTAGGTAATTAAATGATAGATAGGTAGATAGATAAATAATAGGAAATGATAGGTAGAGAGAGATGGATGGATGGATGGATAGATAGATGATAGATAATAGGAGATAGATGAATGGATACAAATAGTTAAATGATAGATATATACGTACATAAATGTAGAGATAGATACACAGAAGGACCTATATAGACGATATACAGAGAGATGTAGATAGATATAGATACAGATATGGAAACAGGTATAGAGATGGGTAAGACAGAAAGCTAAAGAGAGAAAGAGATAGAATGAGAGAGAAAGAAAGGAGGGATGAAGTAAGAGAGTAACAGAGAGATTAAGAGAGAGATGGAGGGAGAGAGAGAAGGAAGACAGACAGAGAGGGAGGGGAGAAAAGGAGAGAGAAAGCCATCTGTCATAGACAGGCACTCAGTATTTGCCCGGCACCATACTAGATACTGGGGAAAATAATAATGGCTGTCATTTATTAGCAGTAGAAAATTTGTGAAGCACTTTACAAAGTGAACATGGAAATAACTGGGATGTTTTTGTTATTATCTTGTTAATTTTTTAAAAGCATAAATAGTGGAGTTCATGTTTTCAAGTATACTTTCACATCCCCTTTTCTGTGAGTTTGAACATTTGTTTTTGTTAACGATGTTTCAAATATTTTTTTCAAAGAAAGCCCTACCTCTCACATTTGATTGTTTGATCCGTGGGCTCAGGGACCACATTGTATGGTTCTTATGTATATCCTCCTTTGAGTCTAAAAATAGAACATGACACACACAGTAGGTATTCAATTGTCACTCAATCTGTTTAGCATTTCATGATTTTCAAATTCATTATCACATTTAAGCTTCACAAAACATTGTGGGGTAGGTACCATGGGTATTATTGCTCTCCTCCCCCATCCCATTCTACGGTTGCAGAAACTGAGGTGCTAAGAGGTGTTGCTTTTTTTTCCAATGGTCACACAGCTGATGAGTTTTTGAGATATCTGCAATGCAGATTTTAGGGCTCCAGGTTCAATATTCTCAGCATATACCCTGCTGTTTCTCAAGTTATGTGCCATTTGTGAGTATTTGCTGTGTCCTGAACCCTGCAGTGGGAAAGATGAAAGCTTCTGAGGGCAGGCACGGTGTGTTCTTTCCTTCACATTGGAGAGACAGACGTCCTGAAATGAAAACAATCAAAATAAACTCAGAGCAATGTATTAACAGGAATACAATATTATTCATGATATTTCAAGACAAACTTTTGCATCTTTATCTTAGGATTTTATATTCTTGGTTTTTTGTCTACTTGGTGGTTTTGCTGTTGTTTAATGGGAACTGTGATTTGATTATTGTGAAAATAACCAGTGAAAGAACATTTCTATGAATTCTCATGGACTGCTCTGTCATTTTCATCCTTCAGAGAGCTGACTGAGGCACTGAGTAGGTAAGTGACTTATCCAAGGTCACAGAGTCAGTGTGTCGGACACATTACTTGAACTTGAGGTCCCCTTGACACTGAGGCAGGCTCTTTCTTGACTACATCATACCGACTCACATGTTACTCCAGGTTTGGAGAGGTAATACGATGTAGATTTGGACCTAGGTAATTCGAAAGTACCCCCGAGGGATAATGGGACTAAATAATCAACAGTATTTACATATACATACTTCTACATGTGTCCCAATTCATCAAACATTTATTAAATCCCTTTTATATGCACAACCTTGTGCTAGGCACAAAGACGAAATCTCAAAGTCAATACTGTAATGAACAGCTCTATAGCTCAGTAGATAACAACATTGGATTAGAAGTAAGGAAAATCTGAGTTCAAATAAAGTCTCAGTCACTAGTTATGTGACCTTTAAGGCAAGACCTTAACTTCTCCTAGCCTCAGTTTCCTCATCTGAAAAAAATGGGCATACTAAAGCATCTACCTCCAGGGCCGTTGTGAGGATTACATAAAATAACATTCATAAAGTTTGCAAACCTTAAAGCACTGTATAAATGCTAATTAATATTATCTGGCTTTCAGTAAAAGCTAATTGAATCTCAGGCTTCATCGAGAGGCAGAGTTTTGAGGAATAAAGAGATGAAAATCCCTCCGACCTGTTCCTGAGTCAGCCTTCATCTGACTTAACTGTTTTCATTTCTGGATGTTATGGTTTAGGAAGGACATTGATTAGCTGGGGAATAAGAGGGGAGCCCCAAGGTGTTAGAGAGCGCTGAGATGATACCATGTGATGTTTGGTTGAAGCAATTAAGGATTCCAAGCCTAGAGAAGAGAAAACTCAGAAGAGATATGATTACAGATTTTAAGCTCTTCAAAAGTCATCATGTGAGACAGAGATTAGACTTTCAACTTTGGAATGCATTATTGGGGCATCTTTTTTTATGCTGCACCACCTAATCCTGTGTGTCAGGTTAACCTGAATTTTCAGGACAGACATCATAACTGAGGCAAAGGGGGAGGACAGAAATATGCTCTAGAAGAGAAGGATGTCAATTTGGCAAGGTTGGCAAAAGCCGCACAACTTTCCCTCATCACCTAAATCCTTCCTTATCCCCCTCCTGAGCATCAACTGTCACTTGTAGTTAGAAAATAATAGATTTTGAGCTGGAAGTGACAATATGGAATGTCTTGTCTCTCATTTTGCAGATGAGAAAACAGAGGTTCAGAGAGACCCAAAGAATATTAGAGTAGGACAAGAATTCTATAGTCATCTAAACCATAACCCATTCTTGAAAAAGACTCCCCTTGATGCTCATCTATTGGGGAATGGATGAACGAGTTGTGGTATGTGATTGCCATGGAATACTATTGTGCTATAAGAAATGACAAGTGGGATGGTTTCAGAAAGACTTACGTGAACTGATGCAAAGTGAAGTGAGCAGAACCAGGAGAATCACAGTAACATCAACCTTGTAAAAATGATCAGCTGGGAAAAACTTGACTACTCTGATGAAGACCATGGCCCAAGATAATTCCAAAACACCCATGATGAAAAATGTTATTCAACTCCAGAGAGAGAACTAATGAACTATGATGCAGATTGAACCATACTTTTTTTTTCATTTTCTTAATTCTTTTTTATTTTTGTGCTTTCTTTTGCAGTATGGGCAAGACTTTACATGTATAGTCAATACCATACTGCATGCCTTCTTGAGGGAAGGATGAAGAGCAGGAGGGAAGGAGAGAAGTGGAACTCAACATTTTTAAAAAGAATGTCAAAAGAATTTTTAATGTAATTGAGAAATATTAAATGAAATAAATTATTTTAAAAAATGAAGCTCCCCTCTGTGACATATCCAAACAATGGAGTGTGTCAGTCAATGAGGTGGAAACCATAACCTTCTAATGTGGTCCATTCCACTTTAGACTCTAATTATTTGAAAGTTGTTTTTTTTTCCCTGACATCAAGCCTAATTTTTTTAAACAACTTCAACCAATTACTCCTGATCCTGCCCTCGGAGATCAACAAGTCAAATCCCTCTCCTATGTAACAAACCTGCAAATTCTTCAAGACAACTATAACATCCTCTTCTAAGTCTTCTCTTTCCACATCTAAACTAGCCTATCCTCAAAGGATTCCTTGGGGATTCCTCCTCACTTGAGGACCATAAATCAACAGGGAGGAGGAGCATTTATCAAGAATAGTATGGAGAATTTTTAGGTATTATCTGCATTAGGTGCCCTTTTGAGGCCCAAGTTCAACACTGAAAATATGTGATACTAGAATCCCTTATGTGATCTTGGGCAAGTCACTTAATCCCAATTGTCCTGCCTTCCCCCTCCAAAAAAAGAATCCCTCTCTTTGACTGATACCCCTATTGAATGAATTCAAGTTCCTTCACTGTCTCGGTGACCTGGAGTCTCTTTAGATTCTTCCAAAAATGCAGTTCCCAGGATAGAACAGTACAATTTTCATCATTCAGCCTTTTTCCTTCCTTTCTTCCTTCCTTCTTTCCTTCTTTTCTTCCTTCCTTTTTTCCTACCTTACCTCCCTCCCTATTTCCCTCCCTTCTTCCTTTCTTCCTTTCATCTTTCCAAACTTCATCCTTTTTCCCTTCCTTGCTTCCTTCCCTCCTTCCTTCCTTCCTTCTTTTCTTCATTCTTTCCTTCCTTTCTTCTTTTCTTTCTTTCTTCCTTCCTATCCCCCCTCCTTCTTTTATTCCTTCTTTTTCTTCTTCCTTCCCTCCTTTCTTCCTTTCTTTCTCCCCTTTCTTCTTTCCTTTCTTCCTTCCTTTCTTCCATCCTTCCTTTCTTCCTGCTTTTTCCCTTCCTCCTTCCTTCCCTCTTTCCTTTTTTCCTTTCTTCCTCCCTTCCTTCCTTCATTTCTTTTTGGCCATGGCTAATGCAGGAATTTATTTGACCTGATGATACATATTTATAACAGGCTTTGTTTTTCTGGTCCTCTCGATGAGTTGGGAAGAAGAGGGGGAAATGAGAGAATTTAGAACTAAAAATAAAATAAAATGTATTTTTTTAAAAGAATGAGTTCCAGGTATGGAAGATGATCTGTGAAAATAAGCAAAAACAGAAGGAAATTTGGAAGTGAGACACTGATATTTAGATTTAATGATTTACTAAAGTTCTCTCACCTAGACAGTGTGTTATTTGTACTGATCAAGCAAGTCAACACCTGTCCTTTTGTAAGTTATTTGTTATTTTTGCTGTATGTATGTCTGTGCATGTGTCTGTGTCCATTTCTCTATCTGTGTATTGGGGGCAGGTGGGAGTTATCAAATCAATGATAATCTATTAAGCACTTTCTGTGTGCCAGGCACTGTACTAAGCAGGGGATACAAAGAAAAGCAAAACCAGTTCCTGCCCTCAAGGAGCTTATAGTCTAATGAGAGAGACAGCATGCAAACCACTATGTGCATACAAGGTATGTACATATAAGATACATAGAAAGTAAATTTGAGGTACTCTCAGAAGAAAGACAATAGTATAAAGGGAGATCAGGAAAGACTTCTGGCAAAAGGTGGAATGTTATCTGAAATTTAAGGGAAGATATTGTAAAGGTTCTGTCTTTCATTTCTATTGTGCCCCATCCACTCACCTCCCTCACACCTACCAAAGGACTGGGGATATTATAGACCCTGAATAAATTGTTAGCAGATTTATTTGCTAGGTGGCTCAGTGCACAGAGCGCCAGACCTGAAGTCGAGAAGACCTGAGTTCAAATCCAGCCTCAGACACTTACTAGCTGTGGTGACCTTGGACAAGTCCCTTAACTCTGCTTCAGTTTCCTCATCTGTAAAGTGAGCTGGAGAAGGAAATGGCAAACTGCTCCAATATCTTTGCCAAGAAAACCTCAGATGGGGTCACAAAGAGTTAAACATGACTGAAATGACAACAACAACAATAGATTTATTTGATTAAAGATGGGTCATACAATTTCAAATCCAGCATTGTTATTTTTTTTTCCAGAACATCATGAAAACCCAAGGAAAAAACCTATCTTTGGAGAGGATAGCATTGCATAGTTACAGCAATAATACACCTCAGAAATCATTTAGTCGTAGATTTTATAGATGAAGAAACTAAGGCACAGAAAGTTCAGGTGATTTGCCCAAGGTCATTCCACTAGTTTGGAGCAGAACTCAGAGTCCAACACAGGACCTCTTGCTCAAAATTCATCACTTTTTTTCTCCCCCTCCAGGCTGTTTCCTCTTAGAGTTCCCAAATTCCCACCGTGTACCACAAAGTCACCCTTTGCCATTATCCGCTTATTCCTCAGCAATATTCTCTTCGCAGATCTACAGTCTGCTTTGGTCCATACTGAAGATAAGGGCTCAATGGTTCTTTTCCATGATATCAAAGCATTGTTTGATCTATGACAGGCCTTAGACATCATCATGGGGTGTCTAGGTGATGCCATAGTGCGTGGAGCTCGAGGCCTAGAGTCAGAAGGACCTGAGTTCAAATCCAGCCTCAGACACTTGCTAGCTGTGTGACCCTGGGCAAGTCACTTAAGTCTGCCTCAGTTTCCTTATCTGTAAAATGAGCCAGAGAAGGAAATGGCAAATCATCCCAGTATCTCTGCCAAGAAGAGCCCAAATGGGTTCATAAAGAGTCAGCTACGGCTGAAAAACCACTGAATCTGAGACATTGCTATACCATAGAATTATTCATAGATTTGGAGCTGGAAGGGACCTCAGAGGCTATCTGGTCCAACCGCTAGGGGCCGCTAGAGGGCGCCACAACGTACAGAGTGCCAGACCTGGAGTCAGGGAGACCAAGATTCAAATACAGCCTCAGACACTTAACTAAGAGTCATGAAACCTCTGTTTGCCTCAGTTTCCTCATTTGTAAAATGGGGATAATAATAGCACCTACATCTCAACGGTGTTGTGAGGCTCAAATGAGATAAGTGTAAAGTGCTTAGCACAGTGTCTGGCACATAGTAGGTACAATATAAACACCTGCTCTTATTTTTATCATAGTGAATAAGGATTGGATTTGGAGTCTGAAAGTGCTGAGTTCAAATCTAGCCTCAGATACTAACCATGTGACCCCGGGCATGTCACTTTAAAAAGAAATCTCTATTTGCCTCAATTTCCTGAACTATAAAATAGGGATAATAATCCGTACCTCCCAAGATCGTTGTGAGGATCAACTGAGAAAATATTTGTAAAGTGCTTGGCACAGAACAGGTGTTTCAAAAATACTTATTTCCTTCCTTCCCACATTTTACGGTTGGAGAAACCAAGGCCCAGAAAAGTTGCAGGATTTGATGCAGTAACTGTCTGAGGAGGAAACTGAGTCTAGCTCTTTCTGGTCTTCCATCAATCTCCCCCACCCCATACCATGCTGCTTTTCAATAACCTCCTCACTTTGCAGGTGAGCAAAGTGGGACCCCAACTTTTTAAGAAAAGGAAAATCAACAAACAACAAAAGGAAATAAGACAAAAAGTCTTCTTCCTATAGTGTCCTTGCCTAGGACATAGTCTACAATTCTAACCTCAAAAAAAAATTTTACATATATATACACTCATACATAATGGTAGGCATCTCTAGGGTGGTGGAGGGAGAGAAAAAAGAAATAAAGAAATTTACATGACTTTATTACATATTTGAAAGGAATAGTAAGTTGTGTATAATAGATTTGCAGCTTCATGTGCAATCGTATTTTTATTATACCATGTTATGGAAATGCTTGTTTTATTCCATAAATTAAAAATTAAATAAATAGATCTGAAGAAAAAAAAGTAAGCCCCAACAAGCATTGCTAAAGATCCCAGTTTCTAACACTTGGCTTTCCCACCCCATTATAAGATGTCTCAAAAGGCTTAGTGAGGTTTTAAGCTTTAGGTACCTTGAAAAGCATCAATGGATTAAAACTTCACTAAGACTTATAAAAGGAAGAGGTTAGAATGGAAGGTAGGGATGACATTATCAGTACATCTGTATCTTTCAGAAGAGGCTTTCTATAGTGCCGGAGCATCCTTGCATCTGGAACTGTTTCTTCTTATGTGTGGTTCTGAGCTCCCAGCAGCTGGGCCTGGATACTAAGGAAAAGGAAGAAGACCATTTAATTGTCCCCAAGTCAGGGGCAATGGTCCGGACTGTTTCCCTCCTAATTGCCTCTCCATCTCTTACCTCCCTCCCTTGTCCTGGCTGCCCAGCATTGGTGGTTCAGATGCCTCTCATTGAAGTGCGTCCTCTTGGCTGGTTAATTATGCAACAAGACTCTAGTTTTTAAGCCCTCCCAGTTTGACAGTTTGTGTTTGGATGAAATCCTCAAGCTGTATACAAATAATTCACATTAAAATATAACTGCCATCGATTTACTGCTCAACTCCTAAATACAGGCTGGGTGGGTGCCAGGAGTAGTTATTTCTGACTATGGCAAGTTAATCATTTGATGAGAGTAAACTGTTTTAATTTGTATTAAACCATGATTACCTTGTTTGGCTTTCTCTGACAGAGGATGATTTGTGTAATTGGTGGTGCATACTGTATGATTTCATAATGAAAGGAGACGTCAGTTTCGCTTTATTCATGAGACAGAGGCCTGTGATTTCATGCCTCCCTCTGCTTTCTCCTCCTTTGTACTTTGCTTCTCTCAGAGAACTCTATTCAAAAGCCAGGCTGAGTATTCAGACGTGGGTGCCATCTACACACAGCTTGGAAGGGCCATCCAAATGGTTCCAAACAGTGGGCTGAGGCAAGAATTGGCATCGTCTCCCCAGCTTCCTGGGCTGGGAGGCTGAAAGATCGTGTCATGTTCTTAAATAACATAACAGCGGTTACTTTTTTCAGACAGCTAGGTTGCCAAAGAGTTCTTTTTTCTTGTTTGTTTGGTTAGATTTTCTTGAAATTGGGATCTTTGTTAATGCCTTAGCTCAAATGTTTTTCCCAAACTCTGTGATCTGTTTCTTCAACCTTAAAATGAAGATTAAAAATAGCACCTGCTTCAATCAAATGAAATATTGATTGTTAAGTCCTTCATGAACTTTCAAGTTCTATATTAAATGGGAAATTTTGTTTCTGTTTTTATTCATTAATTCATCCATTTATTTATTTACTTCATGATTATTTATCCATGTATGTGGTATTTTCTCCTAGTATAGGAATTCTTAACCTTTTTTGTGGCATGGACCACCTTTGTAGTCTGCTGAAACCCATGGACCTTTTCTCAGAATAATATCTGAAGTGCAAAAATTAAAACAATATAGGACAACAAAGGCAAGCAGTTACACAGTTATTCAAAAAAAAGTTTTCTCCTCAAAGTTCATAGTATCTCTGAAATCTAACCATGAACCATGGATCCCAAGTTCAGAATCCTTGTCTGAGTCGAGTGCAAGCCCTCCAAGAGCACGAATGATTTCTTTTTTTGTCTCTGTATCCCCAACACTTTGCACAATGTCTGGCATTCAGTAGGTGCTTGACAAGTGCCCGTTGAGTTGAATTTATTTAAATTGAATCTCAGAGGCAGGAAGGCACTGTGGGTATAAAGTGAGGAAATCCTCACTTCAAATACTGACTTAGACACTTAATAGGCTGTGTGACTCTGTTTCCTCTTATGTAAATTGATGGGGTTTGGACTCAATGGCCTCTAGGACCTATTTCAGCTCTAAATTTATTACCAAAATTATTAAACTATTAAAATCAAATGAAGTGAATTTGAAATGAGCAAGCTTGTCCTCAGAGAAGAGATAGATTTTCTCCATTCACTGCAAGAGTGGAACACATGAAATACCATACCCAAGGTCAGATTTTTTTTACAAAGGGAACAAATTTTATTAAAATAGAATTATCAAAATATTTTTTAAAATAGTAGATTTGTGAACCCTAGGAGAAGACCCTTGTTTTAAAGGAACTGAAAATGTGAAAGAAAAAGTGAAGAGATTGTACTAGATAGTACCTGAGGTCCCTCAGATCTCTAAAGCTATGATCTTACTAATTTTCTCATTTTATGAATGAGGAAACTGAGACCTAGGAAAGAGAAGGAATTTGCTCAAGGTTGCACAGGTGCTAAGTGTTGGGGGAGGAGATCTGAACCCAGACCTACCACCTCCCAGTCTAGCTTCATACTACCCAAGGTCAGATTTTTTTTTTCTTGAGAAGACATCCAGTTTAGAAAAACAAATTTCAACCTGTTTTCAAGGTGTTTTGTGAGATCATTCTTTTAAATACTCTATGATATTGACATTGGTAGCCATCTTTTATGTAATTCAGAGAAGTGGCAAGAAATTTTAAAAAAGCCATTTATAAAACCTAAAGGAATGTTTGATATAGAACAATTAGAGCCCTCCAAAAATAGTGAAGGGTAGTTCAAAGAATTTCCAAGAAGAATCTCTAAGTTCACCCTTTAATTTTTCATACACATTCTTTTTTTAAAAAAATTATTCATTTAATTTTTAATTTATGGAATAAAACAAGCCTTTTTATAACATAGTATAATTTTTAAAAATATTGCACATTAAATTGCAAATCTATTATGTACAACTTACTATTCCCTTTAAATATATAATAAGGTTATCATGTAACTTGTTTCCCCTTTTTTTCTTTTCTCCCCCCACCCTAGAGATGGCTACTATTAAACAAAAATATGTATATATGTAAAATCATTCTTCACATACTTCTATTTATCAATCCTTTCTCTGGATGCAGAGAGTATCTTTGTTTATATGTCCTTTGTAGTTAATTTGGATATTTATAATAGTCAAAAATGACTTCACCACTGAAAGTTGTTCTTAAAACAATATTGCTGTCACTGTATACAGTGTTTTCTTGGTTCTACTTATTTTGCTCTTCATTATTTTGTACAAGTCTATCCATGCTTTTCTAAGATTGTTGAGCTCATCATTTCTTATAGCGCAATAGTATTCCATCACAATCATATACCACAACTTGTTCAGTCATTCCTCAATTGACAGACATCCCTAAAATTTCCAGTTGTTTACCACCACAAAGAGAGTTGCTATCAATATTTTAGAACATACAGGATTTTTTTTTTTCCCTGATCACCTTGGGAAATAGACCTAGTAGGGGTATTGCTGGGTCAAAATGTATAGGCAATTTCTTCCCAAAATGGTTTGATCAGTTCACAATTCCACCAACAATGAATTGGTGGGCCAGTTTTTCCACATCCCCTCCAACATTTGTTGCTTTCTCCTTCAATTGTTTTAGCCACTCTGATAAATGTAAAGTTATCAAGATTGTTTTAATTTGTATTTCTCTAATCAATAATAATTTAGAGCATTTTTTCTTTGACTATAAGTTGTTTTGGTTTCTTCATTGGAAAACTGTCTATTCATATCCTTTGATGACTTATCAATTGGGGAGTGGCTCACATTCTTATAGATTTTATAAAGTTCTTTATATATTTGGAATATGAGACCTTTATCTGAAAAACAGTCTATAAAAATTCATTCATTTAGCCAGCTAGTCAGCCAGCCTTCTATCCAACAAATCTCTATTGACTTCAAATTAGTAGGGGCAGCTAGGTGGCACAGTGAGTAGAGCATCAGCCCTGAAGTCAGGAGCACCTGAGTTCAAATCTGGCCTCAGACACTTGGCACACTTACTAGCTGTGTGACTTTGGGCAAGTCACTTAACCCCAATTGCCTTGCCTTCCCTCTAAAAAAAGATTTCAAATTAGTAGATAGCCCAATTCTGGATGTGATGGAAGGCGCAAAGAAGCACATGGTCCTTGTCTTCCAAAGGCAGGCAGTCTGGTTGGAAAAAGAAGACTCTGAAAAATAAGAGTTAAACTGTCCCCAAAAATGTCAGTGGTAAAAAAAATGTTCCATATGCAATGCAATATTTATATAAGTATTTTGGACACAGCAAAGAACTGGAAGCATAGTTTATGTCCTTCCATTGTGAAACAGTTATACAAGTTGTGGTATATGCACATAATTGAAAGTATGATGAATATGTTGAAGACCAGACAGTATCAAGGGATTTATATAAACAAATATAAGCAAGTTAATAGAGCCAGGAAAATCAGAGAGAGAGAGAGAGAGAGAGAGAGAGAGAGAGAGAGAGAGAACAATAATCTAAATGAAAAGAACAACAAAATTCTAAATTGAATACTCTGAAATGATAATGACCACTATGGCCCCAAATAAGAGATATGAGAAGGCACTCTCTTCCCTTCTTGGCATGAGTAGGGAACAATGGGAGTGGAATGTTGCATATAGCAGATTATTTAGTATTAGTTTTGATGAACTCCTTTAATTTCTTTTTAAATTCTTTTCAATAAGAGTTGGCCATCTGGAATTGAAAGAGAGAAGGGCTATACTGACAAATATAGTTGATGCTAAAGATGAAAGATACCTACCCATAAAAATTATTTAAAATTTAAACATTAAAAGTTAATATAAGCCAACAATACAATATAACAGAATAGTTTGTGATTGTTTGCCATGTGGTAGTGTATATATAGTGTTATGAGATAGTGTTATAAGTTAAGATAGTGTTATGAGTTCATAAGATCACTCAAGTATGGGACTGAAAGAGAAAGCTGAAAGAAAGAGGCCAGGCCTGAACCCTGAAGAGAAGAGAAGATTTGGATACATAGGGAAAAGTTGAGAAGGCAGCCTACAGCAGTGAGGTGGCATGAACAAAGACCGTAGGCAGGAATGAATATGTCAGGTGTCCATAGACAGAAAGCAGCCTCATAATTAGCCCGTATCAGATCAGCTCCCTGTTCTCCTTCAATGATCTCCTTGAAGTCCATCTGTTCCACTGGGCTCCCCAGCTGCAGTGGCCCTGGGGCTAAATTCACATCAGAGCAATTAACTAGACAATGCCTCTAATGGCTACACAGTGTGATTCACTAGGACTAGGTTCGCACTGGAAAAGTTAGCTGGCTAATTGCCCGAGTGTGACTGTGTGGTGGATGACTCCCAGCATCCCTTAATATGCTCCAACAGGGCTTGCTTTGGAAGATTTGGCTTTCTTTAGGAGAGTATCTGGTGCATTGGAGAGTGACTAATGATGTGCTAGGAAACACAACAGAGAATATTTTATCCATATCTTAGCAATTGTCATGTCCTGTCAGTTCTAACTACACGATATAGAATCATACATGTAGAACTAGAAAGCACCTTAGAGGCCATCCCTCCTCCAGTTTTATAGATAAGGAAACAGAAGGTCAAGGAGATCAGTTGGTTTGCCCAGGATCACAATTGTTGGTGACAAAAGAGGAATTCGAAGCTAAGTCTTCTGACTCCAAATCCCAATAACTTTCCACTGGGCCACATTTATTCTATCCATTCAAATAACTACCTCACTAGACTAAATGCCCATCATTTCTCACTTGGATGATTGCAGTAGTTCTCTGACTGTTCTTCCCACTTCCATTCTCTTCCCTATCTCATCCATCTGTTAAACAAATTATTCTACTTAAGCACATGTTTCACCATGTTACTTTATAAGACCATAAGATCACAGATTTAGAGCTGGAAGGGACCCAAGAAGTCTTTTAGGTCAAGCCCCTCTTTTTGCAGATAAGGAAACTGAGGCATAAAGAGGTTGAGAGATTTGCCAAATGTCACAAAGTAGGTCAGAGCCTGGAAACTCTCTGACTCCAGATCTAGCACTCTTTCCACCATGCTTCACCTCAAAAAAAAAACACACCCCAAGTAATCCTTATTGTCTTGTAGAAATCATCTTATAGAATTGCTGTTCAGTCATTGTAGGCATGTCTGACTCTTTGTGATCCCATTTGGGGTTATCTTTGCAGAGATGCTGCAGTGGTTTGTCATTTCCTTCTCATTTTACAGATGAGGAAACTGAGGCAAACCAAGTTAGGTGACTTGCTCAGAGTTGCATAGCTAGTAAGTGTCTGAGGACAGATTTGAACTCAGGAAGATAAGTCTCCCTGACTCCAGGTCCTGTACCCTATTCGCTGAGCCACTTAGCTCTCTGTCTTGTAGAGTAATAATAACTAACATTTGTTGATTGTCCTAAGCTGTGATTTTATGGGTGCAGGGAGTTTCTGGATGTAGAAAATCCCTTTACCAATGCATGCAGGCAACCTGTGCAAATTCTTCAATTTATAGTCACAGAGGAAGTGATTTGCTCAGAGTCACAAAGCCAATTTGTGTAAGAGGCAGGATTTGAACCCAAGCACCCTGACTCTAAGTCCAGCTCTATACCCACTATGAAGCATTGCCTCTCAACTGACATTTCTATGGCCCTTTAAGAGTCGCAGGGTACATTGCTTACATATGTGCCATAAGTACTATCATTTCCATTTTACAGATGAAAAAACTAGGCAAACAAAAGCTAAGTGATATACCAGGGACCATACAGGTAGTAAGTGTCTGAGGTGGGATATAAATGCAGGGGTTCCCAATTACAAGTCAAACGCACAATCCACTATGCCCAGCTGCCTCCCTTTGGCCTAAGATTTAATGTCTTCTATAATCTGACTCCACTTCACCTTTCCAGATATATTCCAAAATATTCCCCTTCATACACTTTGCCTTTTAAGCAAAGTGGGGCACTGACTGGTTCCCAACTCATTGTTCCTTCTTCCTCCTCCAGGCATTAGCACAAGCCAATCTCCATGCCTCCAATGAAATCCCTCTTAACCCTTGACTAGCATTTCAAGCTTCATATTCCAGGAAGTCATCCCTGATATCTACAATTGAAAATGATCCCTCTAATTCTTAAAGCAACTTTCTCTCTCATTTCTTCTCTACTTTCCATCACACTTACCTGTGTACTCTTCATAAACCACCCCAACCAATCTCCACCACCATTTCAGCAAAATGTAAGCTGCTAAAGGGTCAGGGTGATTTTCAAAACTCAATCACGACCAAAACAAATCAATCCTGAAGCTTGTAAATAATAGGAAAGAGGACTATCATCACCGGCAAGACCAGTCTAAGCAAACAAACCAGCAGCCTCTCAGCACAACCAGAAATGGGCCAGAGACATGGGTAGCCTGGAAGGCTCCTTAGCTTGAGGCACTGGGTAGGCTCCCTGAGGGGGCTTCCTGGGAAAGCAACTAGGGTAACCTCAAAACCCACAGAAGGACCTCGGAAGCAATAGGGTACAGTGGCATCCACTACTGTGCCTTAGCATTCATACTAGAACTACTGAGACCCAATGGCACTGAAGTTACCAGCACTCTATCCTGAGATACTATAGAAGGTTCAGAGTATCCAGTTACTGGAAAGTCAAAGATTTCAGGGAGACCCAACCCCAGGAAATGGAGGTTAGTGTGAGAATTGAGACCAAACGAGACTGACTCTCCCACCCAAAAGTCCAGAAGCATAGCCCGGCAGTGTTACAAAGTCCCAATCCAGAAACCAAGTATTGAGAGATGAGAAAAGACAAGAGATTCAGATCACTCAAAGGAATTATAATAGATTTAAAGATATCAAATAATCCAATGTAGAAGGACAGAATAACTCCATAACAGCAAGCAGAGACTCAAAAGAAAAAAAAGGGGAGAGGACTTTTCACATTTTTCACTTTTCACAAATCCCTAAAAGAAATAAAGTAAGGGATAGAAAATGAAATAAAAGCCCCTAAGAAAAGAACTAAAAGAAGAATAAATAGCCTTACCCAAGTAACAGACTCCCCTCAAATTATATTGTGCCAAACAGAAATCAATGACTCCATGAATTAGAAAGAAATGTTAGAATAAAATCAAAAGATTTAGAAGTAGAAGAAAATATGAAATATCTGCTATCAAACAAACTCACCTGGAAATCAGACCAAGGAGAGATAATTTAAGGTTCATCAAACTCCCTGAAAATAATGGTTAAAAAAAATTCCTGGACATACCCTTGGATCCAGTGACACTGACCTCCTGGATGTTCCGCAAACAAGACACTCCATCTCCCAAGTCTGGGAACATTTTTCTGGCTCTTCCATGTCTGGACACTTTCTCCCTCCTCCATTCCTCCTGCTGACACCCCGGCTTCCTTTAGTTCTAATTAAAATCTCATCTTTTGCTGGAAACCTTTCCCAATCTTTCTAGACCCTCTATTAATTACTTCCCATTTATCCTATGTATAGCTTACTTTGCACATATTTGTTTTCCTCTTGTCTCCCCTAGTAGATTGTAAGCTTCTCGAGGGCAGGGATTATATTTGCCTCTTTTCATGTCTCTAGCACTTAGCACCGTGCCTGGCACACAGCAGATGTTTAATAAATGTTTATCAATTGATTGGACATTTTATTTCAAGAAATGATCAGTGCAAACTTCCCTAATCTTTCAGTCAATAGACATTTATTAAACTCTTACTATTTGCCTGGCACAATGCTAAATATTAGGGATAGAAAGAAAGACAAAAATATTGCCCATGCCATCAAGGAGTATGCATTCTAACAAGGAAGATAAGGTGTAGATTGCTGCATGCAGACAAAATATACACAGAGTAGTAGATGAAGGTGATCTATGAGAGAAAGACATTAGCAGCTAGGAGAGGGGGAAAAGGAAGACACCTTCTGAAGAAAGTGTGACCTTAGTTAAGTCTTAAAGGAAACTATGGAAACTCAGAAGAAGAGATTAGGGGTTAGATCATTCCAGCTTTGCGGACCAGCCAGCTCAAAGGCACAAAGAAAGAAGATGGATGGTTTGAGTGACTGCAAATAGGCAAGTGTACCTGGACCATGCAGTACACAGGTAGGGGAGTATGAGTAAGATATAAGGATGCTGAAAAAGGTAGGAAGGTCCCAGGTTATAAAGAGCTTTAAATGCTCAATGGAGGACTTTACATTTGATCCCGGAGGTAACAGAGAGCCACTAAAACTTGTTAAGTATGGCGAAAGAGAAGAGAGTTGTTCCTGAAGAGTAATCCCTCTAGTGGGTTGTTTTTCCCTATTAGATTGTAAGCTCCTTGAGGGAAGGGACTATCTTTCTTATTTGTATCTCAAGTGCTTAGCACAGGGTTGGCACTTACATGTTTATCACGTCAAATTGATATTGCACCACAGGAATGGTGTTTATGGGAAGAGAACAGGTGCCAATGGGGAACAACACAGGTAGACACCCCTGACTGTCCCCAGCCCAAACCTGTGGCTCAGGCCTATAAACAGAATGTGCATTCTTAGCCAAAGTCTAAAAGCTGCTCAAGGCTCCAACTTACATAGAGCTATAAGACAAACAGCTAAAGAGGCATCACCGGGGGACTGTCTTGTAGCCAATATTGATGTTGCTCATCCTTCATTTTCGAAGATGACCAATGACATCATGGGGTGCCTGTCACCTGTGAGACAAAGACCGAAAGACAGTCAAGACCGTGGAAATCATGGTACTCTCTTAATTATTGAATAGAGGAATGACAAATGAAGGAACAGGGATCCAGGAAACTTAACTCTTCCTGTGCCACAGAAATCAAGCTGGGTGGAGGTAGGGGGTGGGAAGTGAGATGTGCAATTCACAGTTTCTGGATCAATTAAGTTTTAGTGTGCATACTTCCTTGGAACTGGAGCTGTGCCAGTCAAACTAGTTTTCACTGCCTCACAGGGCACTTTGGTCAGACCTGAAGTTTGGATTTAAAGTTGGAAGTGACCTGAGAGGCCATTGAGTCCAACCCCCTTATTTTGCAGATGAGGGACCCTTGAGGCTCAGAGAGGTTATGTCACTTTCCTGAGATCACTGCACTAGTGCATGCCAAAGGCCAGTTTGAACTATCCACGACACCATGTTGGCTCTGAGTAGGTGATTAATAAATGTGAATGGGTGTATCGATTGATTAAGAAGATGACCACTTATGAGATATATTTTAAGGGGAATTTTTCCATATTCGGTTTACGTTAGGTGGTTTCCTGAAGTGCTTTCTAACAAGGGGTGAGAGAGGAGTTGTAAAGACAATTCTTATTCAGTTATGGATAGGATGAAAAAGCCATTGGCTGCCTTCTATATCTGGAATTCTGATTTTTATTCTGAAGAAATTTATTTTTCCTCCTAGAAATTGTCCCAAACAAGGGGTGATCTCCTCCCTTTCTACCTCTTCCATCTTCTTAAGTTGTATCCTAATTGTCTAGTGACAGACACTTAACTTGGAAAACCACATCATTGGTCCTTGTGTTGCTTATGCCATTTTGAAACCAAAAGAGGTGGCATGTGCGTGTATATTCATATATGTGTGCATGTATATGCAGGTGTGTATATATATATATATACATATATATATATATACACACACAGGTGTGTATATATATACATACACATACATGCATGTACATCCTTAAACACATGCAAGCTGTGGGTGTATGCATCCCCTTAAACACACATAAACTAATTCTAGCATTTGTAGCCCCACAGTAATAGAGTCTGGCTATTTTAGGGCTGCTCAGTGCTATAATTTGAGTAAAGGATTCAATTTACATCATGACAAGACAAGGCAGCCTGGTTAAAATGAGTATGTGAGAGCCTCTGAATAAAGTATTATTCACACAAATGCTCGGCTCAACAATGAGTTACATTCTGATGAGAGAGATCATCTGTTTTTATTCCCTGGGACTTTCAAGAATAATATTACAATTCTGTAAGCCCTTGGTAATACTGTAGGAGGGCCAAGTAATATGTTACTTCCATCCTAAGTTTCTGTAATAATACACTTGAATGTTAATACTTTGGAGCCAGGAAGAAAACAGCAGCAATTTCTGTTGGGACCGCAGCTGTCACGTATAAGGGAGTGTTTCAGAACATCTTTCGCAACACCTGTGTTTATTTTTAAATGCATATATGTTTTCACTGAGAGCTAGGGGAATGCAGGAAAAACATCAGACAAAGTCGGCTTGCCTGGAATGTGAATCAATAACCCCCTCAACAACTGTGCGCCTCCCCAAAGAAGGCTAGTGAAAATCAATGAAGGGTGACATTTACCTCACCAGATATTAACAATCAACATCCCCGCCATCACAATGATGCAGGTGTACCAAAATGAAGGTGTGCCCACAAGGACATGTTTCCCATGCACTGGAAACTGGAGAGATATTGGTGAGATTCAATTGACCCACACTGAGTACAAGGACAAGAAGGCAAATCAGAGCAGATGTGGGCCCCATCTGGTCATTTGATGCTTGGTCTTCCCAGGGGAGTTGGTTCAATTATTCCTGCCTTCCAAAGAATTCTAAAGCTTTCTTGCTTGTCATTTCAACATCATAGGGAAGGATTATTAATCACTGTCGGAGGTGATGAGTTATGAGCTCTTCAAATTATCTGTCTGATTTTTCAACAAAGCCCCTTTTTTCTTCCTATCATATACTTATTTACTTTTAATAAAGGTGAATTCGTTAGAGTGCCACAAAGGATGCCCTTAGCAGCATCCAGACAAGAGACAAGCTACCAATGGTGAGGCTCTTCAGATGTTTTTATTATCAGATGAAGAATCAATAAAACATACCAAATTATGATGATAAACATGAAGATGAGGATACCGTATCAAATTCAAGTTCTGAAACACTGCAAGGCTTCCCAGTGAAACCTATAATTAATTTAAAAGAGTTAGAGTCAGAGTATCAGTTTAACCATCCACACGCAAAAACAAAGTGGATAAAAATTCATGTTGCCAAGAGTCTTGTTGTTGTTCGCTCTTCGTTCTCAAAGAGGACCATGACATCAGGAAGGTGACATCATGACTAACAAATGATTTGATTTAAGTAAGAGAGGGCTATGCAAGGTCACCAGCCTCACTTTCTCCTCTGGAGTCATCTAATAAACATATAGACACACATAATTGGATTATGGCTAGGGACTAGACCTATGATTTCATTGACATAAGAAACTTCTAGAAGAGGAAACTCCTCCTTCTAGCAATTCAAATGGACTATTTATCAGACTGCTTAGAGATCATCCTAGAACACTGAGGGGTTAAGTGATTGCCTGGGTAGGCCAAAAAGACCTGGGTTCAAGTCCTGCCTTTTATGCATACTGTTGTATGGTCTTGGCTGAGTCACTTAGCTTCTCAGTGAGCTAAGCAGCTCTTTAAGATTGTAAGTTAAAGAGAAGAGAAGATACTGACCTGAATTGATTTGTTGTTGACTTGTTTCAGTCATGTCCAACTCTCCATGACCCCATCTGGGGTTTTCTTGGCAGAGATACTAGAGTGGTTTGCCATTCCTTCTCCACTTCTTTTTATAGATGAGAAAACAGGCAGACAGGGTGAAGCAATTTGCCCAAGGTCACACAGCTAGTAAGTGTCTGAGGCCAGATTTGAACTCAAGGAGATGAGTCTTCCCAACCCCAGGCCCTGCCCTCTATCCACTTGCCTCACCCAGATGTCCTCCTGAAGTGATAGAGGGAAATTCTTCACCAGACACTTCCTCTACAAATGAAATCTCAGGTCCACATCCCCAACTCTATTTCTCTACTTAATATAGAATACTTATACATGAAAACCCCCTCTACTTCTTGCTTCTTTTCCACTGCTTCTGCACTTTGCCACTTCTGGGGCCACCCTTCTACTTGGATATGCCAAATCCCATCCCTTGACCTGCATTTGAGGTCCTTTATATAGCCTTTCTTCTCTTTGCAGGTTTCAGCTCTGATTCTTCTCCCTCCCCCCTTGTTCTCTCTCCTTTCCAAAGGCAAAACCTCAAAGAACAATAAATTGGCTGAATGACTCATCTTTCATGGGGCTTTAAAGAGGCCAGGGGAGCAGTCCCCTGGAAGACTCAGCTCAAGTGTTACCTTCCCAGTCATTAGTACTACCCCCAACTATGAAATCTTGTTTCCTTTGTAGGTACTTTCTATTCATTTATCTGTGCACAGGTATTGTATTCCCTCCCCAATTGGCCCCTCTCCCCAATAGATTCAAAGGATTGTAAGGGCCTGGAAGGCAGCTAAGGAGAGCCACAAGAACAGAAAGTCACCATGGTAAGACAGGGTCTATCACTGCTCAAACTCATGGATGATGCTTTAGGTGAAATGGAAGTACAGATGACCTACATACCAACAAATGCCAATTGCCATAGAATTATTTTTACTTTATGAGCAACTATGGATTGTGTATGACTTGGGAGTTTGTTACTTTATTTTCCCAGCACAGAGCATATTTCCTGATATGTAATTGGCCTTAATAAATGCTTGCTAAAATGAACTAAGTACCATGGCCCAGGTAAGCTCACAAGGTGGCAAAAACTGACCTTAATAGATTGCTTACTCTTTGTTTGTCTGTTTGTTCCTTGTTTTGCTTTATTTGGATGGGAACTGTGAAGATGGCAGCCCCCTCTCCTGGGAATATTTCAGTAGCATCTTAATCAGTTCCTGCTGCAAGTCTTTCCCTACTCCAATCCATCTCCCACTCAGCAGCCACTGTGATTTTCCTAATGCATAGTCAGTCAGTCAATAAACATTTATAAAATGCCTACTATGTGCCAGGCGTGTACCAAGCCTTGGTCAACTCCCAACTCAATAAACTCCAATGGTGCCAACAATAACCTCTAAGAACCAATATGAAATCCTCTGTTTGGTTTTTAAACTCCTTCAGATTCTGACTCTTTTTTACCTTTCCAAACTTCTGACTCCTTACTCCTCTAAACACTCAGCAATCCAGTGACGTGGTCCTCCTTGCTAGGGCTGGCTCACAACACTCCACATCTCAACTCCAGACATTTCCATTGGCTGTCCCCCATGGCCTGAAACAATAACATTAATGATATAATTATCATTATTATTATAACAGTATTTAAATAACACTTTAAGATTTGCAAAGTACTTTACATATGCTATTTAATTTGATCTGAATAGAAATAATAGCTCATATATGTACATACATATATGTGCATATATGTATATGTGTTTGAGTGTATATGTATAGGTGTGTGTATGTGTATATGTATGTGATACACTAAATAGATTATAGATAGATATAGTTATAGATATGGATATATGGATATATCACAGCCATGCTGCTTCTTTCCAAAGTATTAATACTACTTTAAGGAAATAGAAGAGACATACAGGAGGACCCTACTGGATCTCTCCTGGGCAGACCTTTGACATATCTCATTTCGAGTGGTTGAGTGAGGGTCTGGACCTATGATTTCTTTCATGTCGGGGGTCTCCCAGCATGGGAACTCCCTCCACTAAAGCAGATGAGCATGTACGAACAATAAATAGGTGACATGTATATAGTGCTTACTGTGTGCACATCTAACATAGTGCTTAGACGGAGGCTTTACTCTTTTTTGTGTATCCTAATCTCTTTTGGCAGTCTGGTGAAGCTTATGGACCCCTTCCCAGAAAAATAGTTTAAATGTAAAAAAAAAAATACATAGGATTACAAAGGAAATCAACTGAATTGAAATGAACTAAAAGAGTCTTTCTCTCACACACATTTTCTCTCTCTCTCTCTCTCTCTCTCTTACACACACACACACACACACACACACACACACACACACACACAGAGTTCACCAAACCCAGATTAATAATCAAGGTTTTAAAGAGTTTCTTGGCACCTTCAGAAGTTGAGTGATTAGCCTATGGTCACACAGCTGATATGTATCAGAGGCAGAGGCAGAATTAGCTACAACAATAGCACATTTAGGTTTGTAAAGCAGTTTACAAAGATTATCTCATTGGATCCTTACAACAACTTTGAGAGGCAGGGCCTATTATTTTCCTCATTTTACAGAGAAGGAAACTGAGGCAGACAGAAACTAAGTGACTTGTCAAGGATCCCATAGCTAGCAAATGTCAAGCCAACTTCGAATTCAGGTCTTCCATACTCCAGGCCCAGCTCTCCATCAGCACCACCTAGCTGCTTCTAGACTAGAATACAGGTTTACTCAAGACATTTCACCTCTCTAATGCCTCAGTTTCCTCATCTGTCAAACAGGAACAGTAACAGCACAATAGGAGTGTGATGAGAATCCAGTGAGATGTAAAACAAATACAGAGTTTTACAACTTTTAACCTGCTTTGTAAAAGTGAGTTCTGATGATTAATTCTGAGGTCATAGATTTAGAATGGTAAGAGATCTCCCAAGTCATTTAGTCTAACCCTTTAATTCTATCTATACGTAAACCGAGACTCAGGGAGAGGCCAAATGGCTCTGCAGGATTTGGTGTCAGGCCTTCTAGACCCCAATGGCAGCTGCCGTACTGCACTGCCTCCAAGGCAAGTCTGGCTGTCTCTCACATATGCTATTATCCAATTTTTTAAAACTTGAGTTAAAAACAGACACCCACTAATTCCCAAACAAATGCCCTCCTTATAAGGTCATCATTTGTGTGTGTGTGTGTGTGTGTGTGTGTGTACACATGAAATCTGTTCCCATTTCAAACTCCTGAACCCTGACCTGCCTGCTGGTCTGGGTTATCCTATGGGATGAGAGACTATCTGCAGCCCCAGGTTTTTATTAGCCAACTTGGTGAGAGACACAGTTTAGCTGAGCAAGGCCTTTGTATCCGCCATATTCCAATCTTAATTCATTAACTTCCAACCTCAAAGTCCTTCCAGGCTCAGTTCTCCCTTGTCATACCCCGTCTAATGTCTCTATTTGTGGGAACTGGAGACACCAAGGCTCAGCAGTAATGAAAGTCAGAGGGCAGAGGCGACAGACTAGCAATATCTGAACTCAGGCAGTCAATGGCTGAGATGAAATTAGCAATCATCTCTGGGGTATTTTCTTACCCAGCAATTCCAGTAGTAATTATCAAAGCTAAGGTTCCAGCTCTGTGAGACCTTTCAACAGTATTTATTAATGGACTAATGAATTCAAATTATCTCTAATTCCAAGCCAACCTTTGACCACAAGGAGTCCGTAATCATTTATTTTCAAAGAATCCACTGAATATAGATTTTTTTTCTTTCTAAACAGAATTGATAAAGGCTGCCCTAAGGATACATAACCAGAGGGGAATGCTCTCAGAATCATCCTGGGGCATTTTCAGTTTTATCCACAAGATAATTAAGCTAATTAATGTACCACAAATGCTTTATCTCTGGAGTCATCCTTTCAGTAAAGGACAAAAATTGTTTTCACAAGCATATTAAATTCCCTTGAGGGGTATCCGTGAAATGGAATGGTTTATTTCTCCAACTGGGCTTTGAAATGTTTCTGGGGAATTTGGTATTTGTGTAGAAAAGGGACTAAATCGTTGCTATTCTTTGATCTTGACCATCTGTGCATCAGTCACCCTCTTGGACATATACCCCGAAGAGGTCAAAGACAGAAAGAAAAGTTCCATACATAACAAAACATTCTTAGTAGCAATTTTGTTGTGGTAAAACACAGAAGAGAAAAGAGGGTGTTGATCAGTTGCAGAATGACTAAATAAATGTTGATGCTTCCAAGCCATCTCCACACTATGCTGCCTAAGGACTGTTATTTTAGTTGGCTTTCCACCAGAACCAGGGGTTCACCTCTTACCTCTAGACTGTGATAGGTAAATTTTTACCTTATCCAATCTAGAACCAGGCCTCCACTCTGCTTCCTGGTCATTTCTACATCTTACTCTAGTAAATACAACTCCCCTGCTCCAATCCTCAATTTCACCTATATATGTTATTAAAATGTAAGCTCCTTGAGGAAAGGGATAAGGAATTGTCTTTCTTCTTTGTGCCTGATACATGGTAAGCACATAATAAATGCTCTTCTCTCCTCTCCTTCCCTACTCTTCTCTATTCTTCTTCTTCTCCTCCTCCTCCTCCTCCTCCTCCTCCTTCTCCTCCTCACTATATAAATTCTTATTCCCTCCTCTCTCCCCTCTTTTTTCTTTGGCTCTCCCAATCATACCAACTTTACAATATAGTATTTAATTATCTATGTACATGTCAAATGCTGCTGCCCTGCCCACTCACCCCAGTAAAACCACTAAAATGTAATCCCCATGAAGGCAGTGATTACTTCATGTTTGTCTTATATCTTGAGAAGCAGCCTTGCATAGTGGATAGAGCATTGGCTTGGAGCTAGCAAGACCTGAGGTCAAGGCCTCTCTTCTAATATACATTGGCTGTGTGACCCTACACAATTCATTTAACCTCTCAATGTTCCAGTGTCTCTAAGACTCTAGGTTGCAGAGAAGTTGCCAACCTGCATTGGAAAAGAAAATTTCCTCATTTGGGAGATCCCTACACCAAAGAAATCAATTGTGTCTAGTGTTATACCTAGTACATAGTACTATACTGTGGTTGTTCAGTCATTTTTCAGTTGTGTCCACCTCTTCATGACCCCATTTGGGATTTTATTGGCAAAAATACCAAAGCAGTTTGCCATTTCCTTCTCCAACTCATTTTACAGATGAGGAAACTGAGGCAAATGAAGTTAAGTGACTTGCCCAGGGTAACACAGCTAGTAAGTGTCTGAGGCCACATTTGAATTCAGGTCTTCCTGACACTAGGCCTGGTGCTCTATCCACTGGATCATCTTGCTGCCCAGAATATGTTAGAGGTGGAATGTGAATCCTGGTCTTCCTGAGCCCAAATCCAGCATTCTGCTCATTACTTCATGCCACATCCCAGGTAACACAGCTGGAATATGAATGCACATCTACTGATGTTTAACCCCTTCTTTTGCATGCCTTGTATCCACACTGTACTCTTAAAAATACTTGTAAAGGATGCAGAGAAAATACAAGGGCCTTCGGCAATATTCTCGTAGCATGTAGAATCTTGCAAGATTCTTTCTAGAATCCATCTATCAAGATCATGAAGGAAATTTGTGCCCCACATACAGGAAAAGGTGGCTAAGTCCTCTGTGAGTAGACAGGCACCAGCTAGTATATTTCCCATGTGTTTGCTGTAAGTTTTATAAAATACACCATGTCTACACAAGAATATGTGCACTGACGAATGCATACATTGAAGTATTCTTAACATTCAAATAGTGTTTTATACACAACAGCAGTACTGTTTAGAAATTCAAGATGCCTGCTCCATGGGGCCCTTTTCTCTCCTACACATCAACCAATTTGGAATACAAGGAACTCTCTATTATTCAAGGACTCATTATCCAATTTGTCTGGCTTTGCCTTCCCCACTGGTATTCTTAAAGCTATGAAGATATCGAAATATATTGTTGTGAAACGCTGGTGAATATAAAGAATCATTAAGTTTTTCTTTTCCTTTCTTAGCAACTTCAAAATAGTAATAATGTTCTTTGTGTGATAATAAATTTTGGTCAGGCAGATTGTAAGATCTTAGAGCTAGGTGAGACTTAAGGGGTCATCTAATATAATCCCCAGAGAGAGAAAGCACAGACAGGAGAGGGACTTGTCCATGGTCACATGGTAAAAAAAAAAGTGAGTAGGCTAGGATTTGAAACCCTGTCTTCTGACTCCAAATTCAGGGTGAGCTCACTCTCCCAAACTTCCTTCATATGGACAGGTTGGATCTCCATAGGGTGGCTATTTCAACCTCTGGGTATTCTACAGATATCACGGAAGGGTTGTGAGTTCTTCTATTATCATTCATGAATCCCCAACCCCCAGCATGCTCCCAATTATCATTTAACTAGTTAACATCTCCATAGTATTAATCAATTAATATCAATTAGTTTAAACTAAGAGAAATTTACTAAGGATAGCAGGATCAAAGTACAACAACACCCACCTCCCCAAACAAGAAGGCAAGTTCTCCAGTCCCTGGGGACAATGTGCCTTAAACCTAAATGGTTGATGAAATGCCTCCAATGATACTTCCTGGAACTCGGAACTTTTCTTTCTTTACAGAATTCTGATAGACTTCACTTCTAGTTGAAGCATAACTAATGGACAAATATCTCTCTTGCTTAACTTGATTTGGTCAAGCACTTTTATTGTTTGCTACACAGTCTATTCACCTCACTCATGAGACTCAGCAACTGTGATTACTGGTAGATTGTTGTCAACTCTAGCGGGATATAGGATGACTCTTCTGATCTTCTGAAGCTCACAAGTTCATAGCCTGCTCAATTCCATCACCAAATAGTCAATCCCCTATGGTCAAAAGGAAAAAAAAAAAGAAACAAAAAGAAAAAGGATGCCATGTTTTCATAGCCATATGGCAGTCTAGTGAGGAGATAAGATGGCCACAGCTATGGCCATGGTCCTCTCCCTACCTGAAAACCCACAGTATTTTCTCCCTCTCACTCCAAAGCCACTAGGAAAGAAAGTGAGAGACTATCTGCTCAAACGTTATTTATTTATCTATTTTTCCATTCATTTATTTATTTTTATGCATATTGAACTCCAGTTTGGGAGCCAATTAAAATGTTTTTCATCATCACACAGTAATCCAATAGGAAAAAGTCAGAGGATACCTATGCATGCCCTGAAGCAGGGTGGGTGGTGGAAGGGTAAGGAGATGATTTCTCCATTATATATGCCTGGAAACAGCTCACAAAGCCTCCATGTGGGTCAATACCTGGTAGCACATATTATACATACTCTAAGAACTGGGATATCATTGGTCAGTCCTGCCACTTCACATGAGTGAATTCACCACTTAACCTTGCCTTTTCAGCATGTCTGTCTATTGATATTGGCAGTACTTTCTAAAGAAGTGACTAGTTTTTATACAATTTATCACCTTATCATGGCCTGGGATTTGGGCATCATGAAAATTCTCTCCACAAACATAGATCACATTCTATGTGTGACTTAGTAGACATCATAGGATCTAGAACAGGAAGGTGCTTTATAAGTCATCAAGCCCAACCCTCTATGTATGCAGTTGAGGAAATAGAGGCTTAGAAATATTAAAGGACTGTCCTAGAGACAGGCAGGTTTTAAGTAAGAAAGGAACATCCAAGGTCATCTGAAGCTACTAAGGTAGGATTTGGACTCAGGTTATTCCTGGCTCCATAACCAGCACTCTATCCACTAAGCTAAATTCATATAATGAAATGGTAGGGATGGGGAAGTAGGCTTGTGATTTCAGCAGTGCAGGGAACTTTCAGATGAGGGAACTCCCTCTACCAAAACAGGATGGCACCTTCCCTCTGTGGCTTATAGTCTGAAGTTGCTTGGACTGCTAAGAGGTTGGGCAACTGTGTCAGAGTTGGTTCTCCCTGGTTCCAAGGCCAGTTCTCTATTTCTCACCTGGCTACAATACTTTGGGGCTTCTTTGACTAACTTCTCTCTCCACCATGCCCCAGGAAGCTCATTATAGAGCTAACCTCATCATCTTCTAGGACCTCATCAGCTCTGGTACTGCACCCCATCATCATCCTCTATCTCTCTGCTTGAAGGGTGGAGCCATGAATGCCATGCCTCCGTTCAATGAGAGCTCCAGTTCAGACATCTCATTTCTCACCTGGATGCCATACTTTGGGACTGCTCTGACTGACATCTCCACCATACCACCCCATCGGGTACCTTCCCCTCCCCGCTCCCTTCTCCTCCCCTCCCCCTGTCCACCTTCCTTTTGCATGTTTTCTTCCCCCTTTAGATTGTCAGTTCCTTGAAGGCAGGGACTATCTCTTTGTGTATTTGTGTCCTCAGTGCTTAGCATCATGCCTGGACCATAGTAGGGGCTTAATAATTGTTTGTGTTTATGTATTTATTTTTATGCCACATTGCTTCTCTCATCACATGAGTATATTAAGAAAAACACCTATTCTCAATTTTCCAGTTTCAGTAACCTAAGTTGACCAGGTTATAAAGTAATTTCCGTGGATTCTGAAGCCTCTCTATGATTTTAGCATGCTACCCCTCCTCCCTCCGCCCTCAAAAAACTTGCTAGCAGTTTTTTTCTCTATTTAAAGCACAATGGAGTGACAAAAACAGACCTGAACTTTAGCTGGCATTCATCAGCAGCTAAGGTTTCTGAATTACATTCTCACATTTGGGAAAATATGCAAATGGCCGATATTTTCATTGCTGAATACTCTCATTATGCTTCCTGAGCACTGTTAACCCAGCAATCGGTTTAGAAAATTCTCCCTTACACAAGCTTTCTGTAAACACATTGACTCATAATTAGTGTGAGAATACACTTCACTCCATGCTGCTGACATGCCTTTGATTGGACTTTTCCAAATGATCATTGGGAGAAAATAGCCAGCAATTGGCTGAAGAGACTGAGCCCCTTTATTTCTGAGTAATACTCGATGACATAAAAAGTGGGAAATCAATTCAGACTCATTTCAGTGTGGCCCATCATGAAAAGGCTCTTTAAAGGGACTACCCCATTTCATCCATCCTAAGGTAAAGTACAATGCCACATATTGATCTGTCTTGTTGGAATACACACATGATTTCATCAGGGCAAGGAACTTCCCCAACCAATACATCCCTCTATAATTTAGAAGATCAATCCCAGAGAATTTCTTGAGACACCAAGAATTAAAAGACTTACCCAGGATCATCCAGACAATCAGTGAAAGTGTGAGATTTGAACATGTTTCTCCTCATTCCATGTCTCAATTTGATAACCATTGTGCCTCCATACTCACAAAAAATAGAAGACACAAATTTGGCATCTCGAAACATAGAATCTCTAGGTTTATTTTTTCATGGCTCAGCTCAAATATCACCTTCTACATGATGCCTTTCCTGAACCCTCAAGCTGCTCATGTATCTCTGAATTACTTTGTGTTCATACCTATTTTGTATGCTTTCATATATGCATACACACATGCATGCATTCATACATGTGTGTACATGTATTGTCTCCCCCAGTTGAATGTGATCTCCAGAGACTTTTTCACATGCATCTTTTTGATGCTCAAGTATAGTGACAGTCACATAGTAATTAATTGATTAATAGTGCATAGACATCTCTACAAAGACATCTTATCATCATTCAACATACAAGAGGGGAAAAAGAACATGTGAAAGATAAAAAGATATTAAAAGATAAAAAGATATTAAAAAGACTTAAAAAATGTTATCTTTAGTCCCTCAGTTCCTTGTCTCTGTTAGACTTCTGGAGTATTGTGTTCAGTTCTGGCTTCATCATTGAGAAAAAGTGTTGCTATCCTAGAGGGCATTCAGAGGAATGGTGAATAGGCTTGAATTCATATGAAGATGAGCTGAAGGAAATGAAGCTTTTTAACCTAGGGAAGAAAACACTCAGGGCTACATAATAGTTTCTAGTGTTTTGACAGAATTAACCAGTTAAATTAATTGATCTTGATGCCAACTGTTTCCATTTATAATTAAAAAGAAAAAGATGCTTTTATTCTTTTTTTAATATTATCTTTTGAATTAAAAAAAAAAACAGAAAATGGGGAAGAAACAGAAATTGAGACCAATTCAGACAGAGGCATAGTCAGAGACAGAGAGAGAACAACTCCTTATACAAAGTAGGTAAGAAAAAGAGAATGATATGTAAAACCACAAGTCTCAATTATTTACAGCTTAGTATGCTTTTTAAATATAATAAATTCTACATGTTTTCAAATCTGTCCTCAAATTTGTGTTTCCCTCTGAATTTCCTTCCCTTCCCTTCTATTTATTTCAATATTCTTAAATGATACTTTTCTTTCTTTTTTTTTCATTCTCCTCTGTTTTTGGGAACACTCACTAGCTCCCCTAGCTCCCCTGGCAAGAAAGGGTAGGGGGGAACACAATACTTGTAACAAATGTTCATAGTCAATCAAAACAAATCCACACATTTTCTATATCCAAAAATTTATTTCTCATTCTACAGTTTGTATCCACCTCATCACTGGTCCTCTGAAATTGCGGTTGGTCATTTCATTGAACAGAGTTCTTATGTCTTTCCAAATTGTTTCTCTTTATATACTTTAAAATGTGGTTACTATATAAATTATTCTTCAGGTTCTGTTCACTTCACTCTGCATCAGTTCATACAAGTCTTCCCAGGTTTCTCTGAAATCATCCTTTCATCACTTTTTTATTGCACAATAATATTCCATTACATGCCCAAACCATAATTCTTTGCATTATTCCCCAAATGAGGAGAATTCCTTTTGTTTCCAATTCCTTGCTATTACAGAGTTGCTCTATTTTGTGCATATAGGTCTTTTTCCTCTTTCTTTTATCTTTTTGGGCATAGCCTCAATAGAGGTATTGCTGGGTCAAAGTGTAAGCACAGCTTAATAAATTTGGAGGGAATATTTCCAAATAAATTTCCACAATTATAATTTTCCTATTTTTGGCCTCCCTCATTTCCGATTCAGTGGGTGTGAAGGAGAGCCTTGCAATTTCTTTATTTTGCATATCTATAATTCTTAGTATCTGGAACATTTTTTTTCATATGGCTATTGATAGCTTGTGTTTTTTTTAATTGAGAATTGCCTTTTACCTTTTTTTCTTTTGCCTTCTGTATTTGTACTTCAGGGTATTGACTCACCTCTGGTCTTTAATCAGGAATATTTGGAAGTCCTCTATTTCATTAAATATTCTTTTTTAACCATTTAAGATAATAACTTCAATGAATAAATTATTCATGGGTGCAAGCCTTTCTCTTTTACTTTTTGGGATATTATATTTAAATTTTCCTCTCTTTTACAGTGTTATTATTGGATGTCATGTGATGGCGGCTGGTAAGCAGGAACTAGTGTGAGCTCCATACCGAGTCCCTCCAAAAACCTATAAAGAATGGCTCTGAAACAATTCTAGAACGGCAGAACCCACAAAACAGCAGAGGGAAGCAGGGCTCCAGCCCAGGACAGCCTGGATGGTCTCTGGGTGAGTTCTATCCCACACGGAGCTGGGAGCTGGGAACGGAGTGGAGTAGAACCCAGCCTGAGTGGCGTGGACCATCCAGACCAGAAGCCGGGCGGAGGGGGCCCTAGCGCCCTGAATCAGTGAGCTGCGGCAGTTACCAGACTCCTTAACGTACAAACACCAAAGACTGCGGAGAAGGTTAGTGGGAAAAGCTGTGGGAGTAGAAGGAGTTCGAGGTTCCATTTGGCTTCCAGCCCCGGGGGCAGTGGAGGTGGGGCAGCTACAGCTGTTGTTACTTCCGGCTCCAGGCCCACCTGGTGGGAGGAATTAAGTGGTGGATCAGAGCAGGAGTGCACGGCCTGCTGAAGATCTAAGCCCAGTCTGGGTTGGGGGTTGGGGAAGGAGCAGTGCTGGTGTGGCAGAGCTGACACCTTCCCCCCAAACGTGGAACATAGAACTCTGTAGTCTACAAGCAGTGATATCCCACTGAAAAACTCAAAGGTAAAGTTAGTTGGCTGGGAATATGGCCATGCAGCGAAAACGCACCCAGATTCAGTCTCAGACTTTGCATTCTTTCTTTGCTGACAAAGAAGACCAAAACATACAGCCTAAAGAAGTCAATAAAGTGCAAGAGCCTACACCAACAGCCTCCAAGAAAAACATGAACTGGTCCCAGGCCATGGAAGAGCTCAAAAAGGATTTGGAAAAGCAAGTTAGAGAAGTAGAGGAAAAATTGGGAAGAGAAATGAGAAGGATGCGAGAAAACCATGAAAAACAAGTCAATGACTTGCTAAAGGAGACCCAAAAAAATCCCGAAAAATACACTGAAGAAAACAACACCTTAAAAAATAGATTAACTCAAATGGCAAAAGAGCTCCAAAAAGCCAATGAGGAGAAGAATGCCTTGAAAGGCAGAATTAGCCAAATGGAAAAGGAGGTCCAAAAGACCACTGAAGAAAATACTACTTTAAAAATTAGATTGGAGCAAGTGGAAGCTAGTGATTTATGAGAAATCAAGATATTATAAAACAGAACCAAAGGAATGAAAAAATGGAAGATAATGTGAAATATCTCCTTGGAAAAACCACTGACCTGGAAAACAGATCCAGGAGAGATAATTTAAAAATTATTGGACTACCTGAAAGCCATGATCAAAAAAAGAGCCTAGATATCATCTTTCAAGAAATTATCAAGGAGAACTGCCCTGATATTCTAGAGCCACAGGGTAAAATAGAAATTGAAAGAATCCATCGATCGCCTCCTCAAATAGATCCCAAAAAGAAATCTCCCAGGAATATTGTTGCCAAATTCCAGAGCTCCCAGATCAAGGAGAAAATACTGCAAGCAGCCAGAAAGAAACAATTTGAGTATTGTGGAAACCCAACCAGAATAACCCAAGATCTGGCAGCCTCTACATTAAGAGATCGAAGGGCTTGGAATACGATATTCCGGAGGTCAATGGAGCTAGGATTAAAACCTAGAATCACCTATCCAGCAAAACTGAGTATCATGCTCCAAGGCAAAATATGGATTTTCAATAAAATAGAGGACTTTCAAGCTTTCTCAGTGAAAAGACCAGAACTGAATAGAAAATTTGACTTTCAAACACAAGAATCAAGAGAAGCATGAAAAGGTAATCAAGAAAAAGAACAAGAAAAAGAAATTGCAAGGGACTTACTAAAGGTGAACTGTTTTGTTGACATTCCTACATGGAAAGATGATGTGTACGATTCATGAGACCTCAGTATTAGGGTAGCTGAAGGGAATATGCATACATATATGTTTATGTATATATATGGGTGAATGTGTATGTATGTATATATCTATGTGTGTATGTATGCATATACATAAAATATATATATATATATATATATATAGAGAGAGAGAGAGAGAGAGAGAGAGAGGGAGAGAGGGAGAGAGGGAGAGAGTAGACACAGGGTGAGTTGAAGATGAAGGGAAGATATCTAAAAGAAATAAAATCAAATTAAGGGATGAGAGAAGAACATACTGAGAGAGGGAGATAAGTAGAGATAGAGAGATAGAATGGGATGGATTATCTCCCATAAAGGTGGCAAGAGGAAGCAGTTCTGTGGGAGGAGGGGAGAGGGAGGATGAGGGGGGAATGAGTGAACATTGCTCTCATCAGATTTGGCCTAAGGAGGGAATACCATACATACCCAATTGGGAATCTTACCCCACAGGAAAGAAGAGGGAAGAAGATAAAAAAAATGGGGGGATGATGGAGGGGAGGGCAGATGGGGGTGGAGGTAGTCAAAAACAAACACTTTTGAAAGGGGACCAGGGTCAAGGGAGAAAATTCAATAAAGGGGGATGGGTTGGGAAGGAGCAAAATATAGTTAGTCTTTCACAACATGAGTATTGTGGAAGGGTTATACATAATGATACACATGTGGCCTATGTTGAATTGCTTGACTTCTTAGGGAGGGTGGGTGGGAAGGGAAGAGGGGAGAGAATTTGGAACTCAAAGTTTTAAAAACAGATGTTCAAAAACAAACAAAAATGTTTTTGCATGCAACAAGAAAATAAGATACATAGGCAATGGGGCGTAAAAATTTATCTTGCCCTACAAGAAAGGAAGGGAAAAGGGGATGGGAGGGTAGTGGGGTGACAGAGGGGAGCACTGACTGGGGAACAGGGCAACCAGAATATACGCCATCTTGGAGTGGGGGGGAGGGTAGAAATGGGGAGAAAATTTGTAATCCAAACTCTTGTGAAAATCAATGCTGAAAACTAAATATGTTAAATAAATTTAAAAAATAAATTAAAAAAAAAGCAAAAAAAATAAAAAAATTAAAAAATTAAAAAAATTTTAAAAAAGATAATAACTTCAATGAATAAATTATTCATGAGTGCAAGCCTTTCTCTTTTACTTTTTGGAATATTATATTTAAATTTTCCTCTCTTTTACAGGGTTGTTATTGGATGTCATGTGATCCTCGATAGGGCTCTGTGGTATTAGAATTCCTTCTTTCTTGATGCTGGCACTATCTTTTTTAGCCTGGAAGCTTCAGGTTTTGCCTATAACATTTCTAAAATGGAGTTTCCTTCAGAAGATAACTAGCAGATTATTTTTATTTTCACTTTGCCCTCTGGTTATAACATATCTGAGATGTTTTCATTTATAATTTTTTGAAAAATGGTATCTACATTTTATGGTTGACAATTTCAAGTAGTATGATTATTCTTGGATTATACCTCTGGTCTGTTTTCTAAATCAGTTTTGATTAGATTGAACTTTACTTTTTTATATTTCATTCAGTCTTTCAATTTAGTATTTCTTGTTGTATTATAGAATTATTGATCTCTGCCTTGTCCAATCTAAATGTGAGGTAGTCTATTACTTGAGTAAAATTCCATGTCCCTTTATTAAATTGTTTAATCTCCTTCCAATTCTTGCCTCTAGAGCTCTCATTTATCCTGATTTAATCCTCTCATCATTTCTTCCAGGAATTCCAGTAGAGCTTATGGCAAAAGAAAATTTTTCTTTGAGATTTTGCATGAAAATGATGTGAGATTGTTCTTTTTGGGGTTTATTCCTTAACTATCTCTGGCTCCATAATGTTTTTTATCATTGATTTTTTTCTTGTCTTTATTCACTTTTCCTAAGTTACTTCCTGATTTGGGACTTAGTTCCAGGGATCAGACTCTGCCCTTTCCAGCTCTTTGGCACGGGATGGTCAAGGTTTATTTGGTCCTGATCTCACTTTCCTGTGTTCCTTCTGTTGGCTTCCAATTGCTGTGTCTATCCTCAGAACACGAATGGGCAAGCTTTAGTATCCCAAGTCAGACCTCTATAGTTGACTCTCCCAGGAGAGTGGGAGGTCTTTGGTTCCCCTTAAGGTTCCCTTGATCATGATGCTTTATGGTCTTCTGTATCTCTAAGCCTTCTATGATCAAGATTCAAGGCCATCTTTTAACCACTCCTCAGACCTTCCTTGACCACTGAGTGGCCTCTGTACTCCCAGCAGCTCCTTTAATCAGGGTCCTAGGTACTCTCTGCCTCGTTGGAGCTTCCTTGATTATGGCTCTGCTATCTCCACCCTGAATCTTCCTTAATAAGGGTCTCTGTGTCCTGTCAGGGCTTACTTGACAAGGACAAGGATTAGAACTACCTGGACCTTTCCCTCTCAACTGTCTGAATAATCTTCTATTCCCCCCCCCAGCACCTCTCCCATTGGATTGTCCTCTCTGTAATTTCTTCAGTTACTGTAATGGGTGGCCTTCTTTTTTCCTCTGAGACTTCCCTGATCAGAGTTTGAAGTATTCTTACATGCCACCTATAGGACTTCCCCAGAAAGAAAGCTGTCACTTTCATCCCCTTTCTCCTTGAGTTTCCCATGTCAGGGGTCTGAGTAATGTCTGTCATCTCTGTGGCCTCCCCAGTTGGGGCATTTCTGTGGCTTCTTCTGCTGACTTTTCTAGCCAAACTCCTCTTCCTCCTCTTCTAACTGGGTTTTTGTACAACTCTGGGATGGATTAGAGAGTTTACCAAAGTTTCTCTTTGGGTTTTTTTTAACATTATTCAATCTTGTGCTCTTTTAAGATGCTTTCTGGGGTTAAAGTGGATGAGCTGCATTCTGAATGAGTCTCCAAAGTGGATATCTTAACTGAAAGTAAAATGCTTTTATTCTTCAGGCCTCATGAATAAAAGCTGTTACAGGAAATGAGATAGAGCTTTAAGGTGTACAGATCACTTTTCTTACATTCTATGCACTGGTGGTACAGTGGATAGAGTGCTGGGCCTTGAGTCAGGAAGACTCATCTTTCTGGGTTCAAATTCAGCCTCAGACACTTACTAGCTGTGTAACACTTGGCAAGTCACTCATCCCTGTTTGCCTCAGCTCCTCATCTGTACATGAAGAGGTTGGACTAAATGGAATCTGAGTTGCCCTCCATGGTATGATTTCATTTAATTCTCACCACAATTCTGTGAGATAGATACTATAGATATTATGACTCCATTTTATAAATGGGGAAGCTGAGACTCAGAGAGGCAAAGTGGCTTGCTAAGGATCACACAGCTAATCAATTTCAGAGATACAAGTCACACCCAAGAATTTAATTTCCTGACTCCAAGTCCAAAACCACATCACACTGCTTCTACTTAAAATTCCCTCCCGTTAAAAACTCCTTCCAAAAAAGTTTTCCAGCAAGCCAATTTCTCAGTGTTCAGAAGCACTTAGTGTCCTTGTGTTCATGTTTAAGTTGCTAAAGAAAAATATGTTGGTAGGTTTTTTTAATCTGCCTTGGTATTCTATAAAGCAACACCATCCATTCAAGGAAAGGCAGTACAACTTCATATACTAGTCTTGCTCATAGTCATGGAAAAGAAAGTAAGAATGTGCAATTTTTAAAAAAAATTTTATATAACCAAAATTATCTAATGACATCAACCCAAAAAGAGGACCATTGCTGAAAGGTAGAATAATCAATAGAGGCCCAGAAGTTTTGATGGGTTATATGCAATCAACCATAACAACAGTTTGATGGTGCTTGCAACAGTTCATGTCTGGGTGACACACAGCTGAGCATCACAATGTTTGAGTGTGCCCATGGATCACTAGAATTAAAGATCAGATAAAGAAACTGAGGCAAGAAAAGAGCAATAATTAGAAAGGCAAAGGCATAATTCCCAAGCCTTATCTTATATTGAGAAGCAACATAGAGTAAAGGAGAGAGTTGGTCTTGAAGCGAGAAGGCCTATTATCCACACTGGAGGTGTAATCCTGGAAAAATCACTTAAGCTCTTAGCACTCCAGGCAACTTCCTATGACCATAAATTGCAGGGGAGGTGCCAACCTAAATTGGTAGCAGGAGTTTCCTCACTTGGGAACTTCCCTATATAGGAGTTCCCGGAAATCAAAAGTCTATTCTCTAATCTATTATTCTTTTCCTTAAACTCTGCTCTCAAGGCAAAGTGGTCTTTTCCCACCTTCCCCTTCTACCTGCTGAATCCATATTTATCCATCAAAACTGAACTCAAATGGCACTTCCAACATGAAGCCTTCTCTGATTTTTCCCTGACCTTCCCCCTTGGACATTTAGCACTTTGTTTACATCTCTGTAATAATATCCCACTAATTTTTTAAATTATAACTTCATATGTTATCACATGAGATAACACATATAAAGCTCTTTTTAAACCTTAAATGTCATTATTTTTAAATTAAAAGTAGCCTTGTGTTTCAAAGCCTGCCAGCATACATATTTTAGCAGTCTCTACAATGCTGGCATGGCTTTGAGTACAGTTCCAGCAGCCAAATGCATCTGCTTCCCAAAGATCAGAATAGCTAAGTGTGGACAGTCTCATTGCCCATAGGACGGCTGCATAATGACAAATTCTTTGGTCATGGCAACCCACATGAAACAGGCAAAGAAGAGAAGACAAGGATGGGTTGTGACGTGCACCTTATATACTATATATATATATATATATATATAGATGGAATCCCAGCTACATCACAATCTATCTAGTTCCTATCTTTTCTACCTTCTAGATTGGAAATCTATGAGGTCAAGGGCATTGCCACATAGTGAGGAATAAGGTGGATCATGTCAGTGTGGTATTCTGTGGTATTCTGACATAAAACACTTGGTCTGGAGTCTAGTAGTTGATATAAAATCCCATTTTATTACCTGTGTGACCTTAGACAAGTCAATGGACCTCAGTTCCTTGCCTTCTCTCTTCAACTCTCTGTGCCTCTACTTTCCCCTACCCTCTTGACTGAGGACCTCACCCTTTACTTTACAGAGAACATGGAGGTCATTCAGTCTGAGTTCTCTCTTCTCCCCTTCTCTCCTTTTCCAAAAGCCATGGATGTTATCCACCACTCCCTCCTCCTTTACCCCAGTCTCTGATGATGAGGTATCTTTGTCCTTGCCAAGACCAACCCTTCTCCATGTACCATCAATATCATCCCCTGCCCTTGGCTTCTTCATCATATTTCTCCCTGAATTATTTTCTCTCTTTTTGTAATCTTCAATCTCACCCTACCTGCTGGTTTCTTCCCTGCTGCCTACAATCATTCCAAAGTCTACACACACACACACACACACACACACACACACACACACACATGCATATATATGTATATATAAAATTCTCAAGTCCATGCCATATCATCAATGTATCATCCTATATCTCTCCTCCTTTCTAAGTTAAACTCCCAGGAAAAAGTTGTCTCTACATAGTATCTCTACTTTCTCACTTTCTCTCCTCTTGCATACATCTCAATCCTCTGTAATCTTTATTACTCAAACAGAATGGTTCTCTCCAAATTATCAATACTATTATTGATGTAAATATAATCAACATAAACATTATCGACAGTGTTACAGTCGCCAAATCCATTGGCCCTTTCTCAACATCCTTCTTGGTTTTTCTGCATTTGATGCTGTTGAGTATGTCTCCTTGATACCTTCTCTTATTTTTCATGCCATTGTTAATTCGCAAATCAGTAACTATGTTTCTCAATGTCCTTGCTGACTCATCATCCATATCTCTACACCTAACTATGACTGTCTCCCAAGGCCCCACCTTCACCCTTCTTTTCTACGCCCTCTCATCTTCTTTCTTGGGTTGAATTATGCTCTCCATTCAGATGACTCCAGATCTATATATCTAGCTCTAGTCTCTCTCCCAAATTCTGGTTCAACATCAACAATTACCCATCAGATGTTTTGAAAATAATAATAACATGGCATTTATATAATGCTTTAAAGTTTGGAAAGCACTTTACAGATTTCATCTTATTTTACTCTTACAACAACTATGCTATAGTAACTTCTACTATTGTCCTCATTGTACAGATGAGGAAAGTGATACAAAGATGAAGTGACATGCCCAGGGTCACATAGTCAATAAATATTTATTAATGACCTGCTATGTGCCAGATACAAATATGACACCAGACACAAATATGACAATCCCTACCCTCAAGAGCTTATAATCTAATGGACAAAGATAATAGACAAGAAAATTGAAAAGAGGTAAGATGCAGTGGGATGTGGGACTTCGTGGCATCCTGCCACAATGGAGAAGTCAAAGAAGTACAAATAGCCAATAAATGTCTAAGGTTGGAATTGAACTCAGGTCTTTCTGCCTCCAAGCCTGGCCCTCTAGCAACTGTACCATCTAGCTGCCCCAAGGTATACAGTAGGTACCTAATGAATGATTTTTATTTGATTTGTGATAATAATTATAGTTGACAACACAGCCCTTCAGAGTTTCCAAAGTGCTTTATATACATTGTCTTATTTGATCCTCACACTAACTCTATGTGATAATGATTTAATAACACTATTTAATTATACTATTCAATAATAATCATCACTACAACTCACATTTATACAGTGCTTTAAGTTCTCCAAACTGCTTTACACATATTACCTCCTTTGGTCTTTACAATAACTCTAAAAATATAGGGGCTATTATTATCTCCAGTTTACAGTTTGGTGTTACTCATCTAGTCATTCATCTTTCAATTCTTTATTGCAATTAATCTAATCTCCACTTTTTATATATGGATGAAATTCAAAAGGAAAAAATGCAAAATCTTTAACTTTGGTTCAAAGTGTTATTGTCTTAAGAGCAAGATACGGTTAATATGGTTGAGATAAGTTTGTTCAAAAAAAGAACTGGGGGTTTTAGAGGGTTGCAAGGTCAATGTGAGTCAATGGTGTGAAATGACAGGGAAGAAAAATTGTGGATGTTAGAGAAGAAAAGACAGAGAGGGTCAGGGTAGCTATCATCAAATGAGGATAAGCAAAGCACTGTGCCTGGGACAAGATGCTTGTTGACTGGTTGATGGTTGGTCGATAGCTCCTGTTATATAATGTCCTGTTCGAACCACATCTGGAAGTAGATTCATTTTGGACAGTCAAGTTTAGGCATTTTCTTTGTGTCATACACTGTGCTAAACACTAGGAATGCGAATACAAGCAGAAAGACAGTCCTTTCCCTCAGGGAGCCTACATTCTAGCGAGGGGAGACAACACCTAAAAGGAAATTGAAATCAACGAAGTTGGGGATGATACAGGGACATTATAGAGAAATTCTGAAGAGTCAGGAGTGCAGCCTAGGGAGAATTGGAGACAGCTGGTCTGGGTATGCCCCTTAAACAGAGCTTCTAGGAAGAATCAATCAGCTGGAGGAAGGGGTCATAGGGCAAATGAGCTTCCAGGGTGAAGAGGTTTTCTATGTTGTGGCAGACAAAATTCTGTAGAGATGATTTATTAGTATAGACTAGAGCAGAATGTTCTAAATATTAGTTGAAATAAGTTTGGATTCAGAGCCTGGAGGAAAAGAAAAAACATTACACAAAGATAGCTATCTTCAAATATCTTAATGGCTGCCATATTGAAAGGATATTAGCTGACTGTTTAGGTATACCTGGGCAAGTCACTTAGCCCTGTTTGCCTCAGTTCTGGAGAAGGAAATGGCAAAGCACTCCAGTACCCTAGCTAAAAAAACCCAAATGGAGTCAAAAAGAGTTGAACACAACTGAAATGACTCAACAACACAACAAAATAGGTACAGAGGGCAGAACTAGGAGATTTCAGTAGGAAACAGAGAGAGAGAGAGAGAGACAGAGAGAGAGAGAGAGAGAGGGAGGGAGGGAGGGAGATATATAGATGAATACATAGATAGATACATAGAGATAGAGATATAAACTCAATGTAAGCAAAAGTTTGTAAATAACCAGAATGGCCCAAATGTGGGTTAGGTTGACTTATGAAATAAGTCTCTTAAGTTCGTCAAGAAAAAGTTGGATATTGTCAGCTATGTTGTAGAGGGAATTTTCTTCACATTCAGAGTGGTTTTGATGATCATGTCAGTCCCTTCCAATTCTGGAATTCTATAATATGTAATTCTAATTTAGGCATGCATTGCACTGTTTGGCCTCTAAGGTCACTTCCATCTTTGAGCTTCCATGATTCTATTACTAGACCTCCAAAGTTCTTTCCACCCGCAATGGTTTAGCTTTTCATCTTATAAAATGGGTTAAGGGGGAAAGAAGAAGAAAAGATGTACCCCAAGTGTGGGCGGTCTCACTCCTTCACCTTGATATTTGGAGGAAGGTGGAAAAGTTATGGACTATTTGCTGTGAACTTCAAATCTGCTTGATTATAAATGAAGGGAGACATTAGTTTATCCCCTATATATCTTCCTGATTCTGTTACTTTCCATTCACCAGTATCTGGAAGAAGGAAAGAAGAAAGAAGTCCAAAATAGCCCCAATTCCCAGAACTCTCTGCCCAGAGCAAAAGCCTAGGTGTGCCTAATAAAGCTCCCCTCTAAGATGGTGATGCCACTATGTTTCCTATCCAAGATTTCTCCAAGAAGTTGTTAGCATTGCCCAATAACAAATTCTTCCTAGTTTTCGGTAAAATCCCAGGGATACTAATGGAACATTAGGTTAAAGCAACTCTGCAGTTTCATATAAATCTGCTGATTAGTAAAAGGGCCCCCTGAATAGAAAAGAAAGAATAATTAATACTTAAGGAAAGGAGATAAAAATCCTGGTGTAACACTTACCAAATAAAATATATCTCAGATCTATTATTTGATGATAATTATGATTTATTAGTAGATGTTTTCTGTAGTGGCCTCAGGGATAGAAAAATAGAGGCAGATTGAGGGAAATTGAGACTAGGCAGCCAACACAGGAGCTACAAAGGGGAAAGAAGAAAAAAAAAGTGGCTTTGGGCAATACAAGTCAAGAGGTATCCTGGCAACTTCATGCATGAAAACCACTGGATCAAAGCAGTCAACCCAAACACTTGGGTTCTTTCCCTGCATGGCTTGTATGATACACCATATATCATGGTGTAGATGTAGATACACCATGATATATGGTGTATCTACCTAGCAGTGCCACAATGGGGAACTGGGGATACAAGGGAATGAGTTGGCCTCAAGGTACCTGACTGGTTTGGAGAATGTACCCTTAAGAAAAAAAAGTCCTAGTAATTAGAGCCATCCAAAAGTGCCATAGAGATCTTCAAGTAAAAGCAGGATGAACCAATGACAGATATGTTGTAGAGTAGAAATAGAAGAATAAAATATTCCTTAATTACTACCAAATAAGAGAAAAATTGAAGGAAATAGGCAGCTAGGTGGCATGATGAACCTGGAGTCAGGAAGACCTGAGTTCAAATTTGACCCCAGACACTTACTATCTCCGGTGACCCTGACCATTACCAGCCTCAGTTTCCCCATCTTTAAAATAGGGATAATAATATCACCTACCTGTCAGGGTTGTTATGAGGATTAAATGAGAAAATATTTGTAAATTGCTTTGCACAGTGCCTGGCACATAGTAGGTGCTTAATGAAAGCTTATTTTAAAAAACAGAATCCTGATCGAGACTTAGATTGAGTACAAAGTTATATTACATGTTGAAATTAATTAGGTTAAATGTAAATCATTATTAAGTCAGTTTAATTAGTTATATCAAAGTCCACTATTATTTTTAACATAGCTTATGCATTTTTAAAAAATACAGGGCAGCTAAGCGATATAGTGGATAGAGTGCCAGTCCTGGAGCCAAGAAGACTCATCTTCCTGAGTTCAAATCTGGTCTCAGACACTTACTAGCTGTGTGACCCTGGGCAAGTCACTAACCGAGTTTGCCCCAATTCTTCATCTGTAAAATAAGCTTGAGAAGGAAATGGCAAACCACTCCAATATCTTTGCAAAGAAAACTCCAAATGGGGTCGTGTAGAGTCAGATGTGACTGAAAAACAACTGAAAACCAATAACAACCATTTTTAAAATGAGGGGGCTGAAGTAGATGATCTTAAAGTCCTTTACAACCGGAAAATCCAATAATCTAATAAATAAGGTGTTGATTGATAGTTCGGCCTGCCAATAATAGCTAGCATTTATAGAACATTTTAATGTATGCAAAGTGCTTTTTTAGACATACTCCCATTTGATCTGGGCAACAGTCCTGGGAGGTACATGTTGTTATTTCCATCCTGCTTTTACAAATAAGGAAACCAAGTCTTAGTGACTTGCCTAGCTAGCAAGTGTCTCAGATGAGATTTGCACCCAGGTTGTCCCACTGTCGAGGCCATACTCTTATGTATTGCAACATACTGCCAATAATATCAGTAGAAATAGAGAAAATCAGTGGTCTTTTGCATTTTATCTACCCCACCACTGTCATTATTTTGAGATTTCCATTAGCACAGAACTATTGTCTATACAGCTTATGTGTATTTGCTATAGGCTATAATGGGAAAAGAATACTCATGAAAAGTGAAAATTTGCCTTACCTGATGAAATCCCCTTCTAATATTTTATAAGTTCACTGAATCACAGAATGTCTGAGTTGGAAGGCTCCCCAGTGAATATCCAGTCCAATCCATAATAATCCTTACTACAACATAATAGACAAAAAAATCATGCAGTCTTTTTGTCAATGATGGGGGCCAGGGCAGGGGGTAGGGTAGACCATATAGCTTCCTAAGGTTATTTGGTGCATTTCAGGACAACTTTCATTATTGGGAAGCTTTTCCTCACATCCAGTCCAGCTGTACCTCTTTGAAACTTCTCCCTCTCCTCTCCAATACCCCACCTCTCCCCACTCCACTGCTCCAGATTCTGCCCTTTGGAGCTAAACAGGAGAAGTCTCATCCGTTCTCCAAATAGCCTTTCAGATCAGTGATTCTCAGAAAGGAAAAAAGCAAATATGAAGGATGGGACAAGTTTCCAGGTAAATTGTATCCATAATCATCAGGAACACACACACATACACACACACACACACACACACACACACACACACACACACACACATATCAAGGTTCAGGGCCCAAATCCTATGTCGTCTTGAACTACTTTGTGTCCAAAAAGAGATCATTGAGGCTTCCCATGCTCAAGAAATATTTTTTGGTGACCATGAGCAAATGACATCTTAAAGGTTTGTTTGTATGTTGTTGTTTTAAAAGGAAAATAGGAATAATTTCTCTTGCACCCATCTTCTATTGGAAAACAATTATAGTTCATTCTGCAATTATTTATTCCTCATCTGCAGGATATTTCAAACCTTTGAGTGGTCTCAGGATCAGCGGATAGAATTCTGATGAGATGTGAAGCTTCCTGAATGGAAAGCAGGAAGTATTCTCTTTGTATTTTGTTGTTTTTGTTGTTGTTAATCTAAATAAACCACAGCTTTTTGATATCCAGACAAAGCAAAGCAGAGCTGTGAGCTGTCTGCCATTAATGAGTCCCATCCTCTTCACTCTGGGTCTGTCCTTCATCTTGTTCAAACAGCATACTCAGACTGCCAGGGCTTTGCCTCCAGCATTTCTAGCTTCTCAATTCATGCTACTTTGCTAATGAGTATGATTTTAATTTGGGGTGCAGAGTAGAAAATATTCAAATCCTATTTCTACATCAATCCACACACCTTCTGAAGTCGCTCACTCCTGGCTGATTATGTATTCACAAGTATGTATCTCTTTGTGACAGAAATATCCCAAAATCACCCTGCCCAGTTAGATGTTCATTGTATATTATATTCAACTCCCCATCTCCATGTCTCTGAATAGCTGGTCCTCCACATCCAACATGCACTTCCTCCTCATCTCAGCCTCTTAAAATCCTTAGCTTATATTGTTGTGACTCAGTCATTTTCAGTTGTGTCTTATTCTTCATGACCCCATTAGGGGTTATTTTTTGGCAAAGATACTGGAGTGGTTTGCCATTTCTTTCTCCAGCTCATTTTACAGATGGAGAAATTGATATAAATGGGAATGAGTGACTTACCCAGGGTCACTCAGCTAATAAGTGTCTGAGACTGGATTTGAACTCAGGAAGAGGAATCTTTCTGATATCCAGTGCTCTATCCGCTTTGCCACCTCACCTGGCTAGTATATCCCTCAGGAAAACATTAGTTCCTTGAGAGCAGAAATTGCTTTGTTTTTGTCTTTTTCTGCCCTATACATGGTAAGTAATTAACATTAATAAATATTTGTTGAGTTGAATCAAATCAACCCACAAACAAGATCTTCATTGTATCTCAAAACCAATTACAAATAGAAAATTAATTCACACTCAGGCATTTCATACTCACATATAGCATATTGGATTGCTTCCTGCCCCTACTAACACATGAGTCTCCCCATAAACTCACAAATTATCTTGATTATAATACTCTCAGTATTAAATTAGAGAAAAAAACCCTTGCTGCTTTTTATTTATCTAAAAGAGTTTATCAATTCTCAGTGTTGCCTGTGAAGGGCTTTTCTTATTCATATATCAAGATCTTTTGAAACATTAAACAGTCAGCCATATGCTTAATGCTCATAGGCATGCTGTCTCTCATTTTAACCTTTCCCCTTCTACTCAACAGGGGCAAGATCTCTGTTAGAAGCCTCTATCTGACTTAGGGTTAGGAAGTCCTTGTTCCTACTGCTTAATTCCTTCTTGGGCATTCTGTGCTCCTAATACAATTTTAAGAGGACTCTCCAAAGACATCTCACAGAGGTGTATGGGTCTGACCCATCTTTTTTTTTTCCCATGCCCCTCCACACCCATTCACAAATCCTTTTACAATGCAAATAAATCTGTGCATGCATGAAAGTTAAGCCCAGAGATTAAGGTCATAGTTATAACATCCCAGCCCTAGAGTTGGAAGGAATCTTAGAGGTCATATTGCCGGAATACCTCATTTTATAGATAAAGAAGCTGAGGTCCACGAGGGTTAAGGAACTCTCCCAAGGCCTTGAAGGACCTTGGGAGAGTATCAGAGATGAATTTGAAAACAGGCCCCTCTCATTCCAGGGCAAGGATTATTTTTCACTGAGCCAAGTTTTCTCTATTTCATGCTTTTGCCACATTGCTGTCTTTAATATGTATATGTGGCCAACAATAAGCCACCACATACACACACATGACAGAAGATAATTCCTGCTTTCTTCAAAGAAGGTATTTTTCTCTCACATATCTCACCGTTTGTGACCAGTGACCATTCTGGGTTGTTCAAATATGATTTGTTTTAGACAGAGGCTAGTGTCCTGTGTTCTCTTGTTAACCTGTATTATTAGACAGAAGACTTTTCTGCTTTTGATATTTGAGAACTAGCTTTCCAATAATAGCAATAGCTAAATTCCTGCTGAATATTTACTTTTTCCAATATACGTGTATACATACATACATACATACACATATATGTATGTATAAATGTGTATATATGTATATATAGTATGTGCATATATACATGTGTGTATATAAACATATATATCTATGTGTGTATATATGTTTGTGTTCTGAAAATGACTAAAATCAGTAGATTTTGGTGTCCAGAAAATAAATCACAGCCAGCAATAGGCACATTGTGGATATATTTTAAGCACCACTGCTCCCAGAGTTCTCCAGATGGATGTATACAGTTGAATTTATGGACTGGGAAGAGTTCACTCCACTCTGCTGCTCTCGCAGTCCTCATCCGTAAAATAAGGAAATGGCACCCCATGATCCCCATCGTCTTGTCCAGCTCTACAATTCTGCTAGATGGGTGACACCCCTTTCACTGTGACTCAAAGACCTCATTTGCAGCCTGCAGAGTGGCTGTTCCAAAGTCCCCGAAGGCAAGACTTAGCTAATTAAGGGCTGACAGTGTCAAGATATTTTGCAAACCAGAGCAATCCGCAGGTTATTTTTGAAAGACCCCATCTCCTGCGACTCGCCAAAGGCTTCCTGCCAAGATGTCAGCCCAAGAGCATAGGCGAGACATTTGATGGCTCACTGCTGAAGAGGGAGGTCTCCCTTCCAAGCACAAGTGGCTGTCAGAATAACATCCTGGGAGAGGCAGATGGGAGGCAAGATGGATGAAATTGCCTTCCTGTTGAGAAACAAGGCCATCACTTGGCTTCTCTAACTCCAAGGCTAATCCATACCTCAATTACCCAGGATCCAAAGATCTTCCTTAAAACAGTGCTTATTTGGAATTGATTTAACTCACCACTTGGAGTTTGTCTAATAAGAGAGACACTTGGGAGGAAGGGAAAGAAAGGAGGATGGGGAGAGGAGGAAGATACAAGACACTAACCAGACCACTTGATGAATATTCACTAAGTAGGGTTTAGATTGCCGTGAACGAAAAATCAGAGACATCTTTACACTATCCATGTGTATGGAAAAGAGAGCTTTATCAGTAACACTAGCCTATTGGGGTTACTCTATATTCAGCCTGTGTCAACCAAAATACCCAACACAAGAATTATATGAGTAAGCTGACACTCTTGTGAGTGGCACAGGATTGATCGCCCCTTTGGTTTGTCAACAAGATAAATTCTTTGATTGGAATTGTTTGCTTCTGTTTGCAAGATGACTCTCCATTTCATAGCAAGATCTTTTATTGATCTAGTCTTCTTTTACCTGTTCTCTGGGAGAATGGCTTAAGCTCACCCCGAGCAAGATCATAAGCTCCAAAAGGCCACCAAGTTCCCAGGTCGGTACAAGACATGCTTAGGAAAAACGGAAAAACGGGTTTCTCATAGATGTTGATAGCTCTCAAATCCCTCAGTAGGTAACACTTTAAAGGCATTACTTGACAATTTCCTTCCTCCCCGGGGAGAATTAAAGCAGCTGCTGAGTGCTCGTGTCCTGTCACATGGAGACAGAGACTAAATTTTTCAACTTAAAATGGACTCAAAGTGTCAAAATTTATTTATACAGTAATAGCCACAGAAAAGGCTGTGGTTAGGAAGAGATTGGGTAATCACTCCCCTGGGGTTCCTCGTCTGAGCCTCAAGGCTTGATAAAGTGTCTTTCCTATCAGTCTTCATGGGATATGCCCTGGAAGGAAAAGAGTTTTCATCTCTTGTAAAACTGGAACCCTGACATTAGCATGGCTGCTGAGACTACAAGGGAAGGCCTCCGAAAAAAAAATAGATACTGGAAACATCCTCGAGCTCCTCATCTCTGGCTTTTGATGCAATTCATCATTTAAAGAAAAAGTAAAATAAATGCACATGTATAAGCTGTATCAGATTGTCTGCATCTTTGGGAGGGAGAGAGAAAAATTTGGAACTCAAAATCTTAAAAAATGAATGGTGAAAATTATCTTTACCTGTAATTGGGAAAAATAAAACACTATTTACATTTTTAAAAAATAAAAAAGAAACTTCCAAAGAGAAAAAAAGAAAGAAAGGGTAAAGTGAAACTGACAAAGATGAGTGATCAATCAACAAGCATTTACTGGGTGCCTGCTATCTACCAGGCTCTATGCTGGACACTGATGATATAAGGACAAAAATGAACCTCAGTGGACTTACAATCTATCTAGAGAGAAAATATTCATGGGTGAACTCCTTGAGAATAGGAATTGTTTCATTTTTTAAAAAATCTCTAGTACTGACTTTGACACGTGGCATGTAATAGACAATTAATACATGCTTATTGGTTGACTAATATAAATGTGTATCTGCATCCTTGTAAATATATATGGATACATGCAAAAAAGATTATAGAAAAAATAAATATGTTAGAGGCATTATGAGAAGACAAGACTAATAATGCACTGATGGCCAAGATGTAAGTTGGTATAAATATTCTAGAAAGGAATATGGTATTATGAAATAATAAAAGCTAGCATTTATATAATAGTGCACTAAGATTGCAAAGTGCTTTACAAATGTTATCTTATTTGATACTCACAACAACTCTGGGAAATAAGTGCTATTATTATCCCCATTTCACAATGGAGGAAGCTCAGTCAAAGAAAGGTTAAGTGTTTTCCCCAGGGTTAACAACTAGTATTAACAAGAGTAAATATGAGGAACCCATGTGGCCACTAGGTGGTGACACAGGAACTCACCTTCCTCACTTCAGATCTGGCCTCAGACACTTACTAGCTGTGTGACCCTGGCCAAGTCACTTCACCTGTTTGCCTCAGTTTCTTCATCTGTAAAATGAACTGGAGCAGGAAATGGCAAACCTCTCCAGCATGTCTGCCAAGAAAACCCCAAATTGGGTCATGAAGAGTCAAGCAAAACTAAAAGACAGAGCAACAGCAATAACAAGGAAGTAACTGATACCTGAAGCTAGAGAACTCTGGAAGACGGCATTCTTCCATTCGTCCATTCAACCAACCAACAACCCAAGCAACCTTGTACTTACAATGTGCAATACACTGTCCTAGGCATCCCCACATATCTAATAAGTTTCCAGATCCTCCTGTCTCTGTCTTCCTGTGCACCAAATCTCAGATCCAGCCTCATTCTCTGTAATTAGACAGTCACGACTTTATCTCAGGCCCTTATCACCCTCTCCTCAGGATCACTTCTATGGCCTCCTAATTTGTCTCTCTCCCCTCCACCAATCCATCTTCCACACAGTTGAGCTTTGGAACCAACTACCAAAATAATTTTCCTTAAGCATACACCTGTGGCACTCCTTAACTCAGTAAACTCTAGGGGCTCCCTGTTACCCCAAGGATAAAATATAAATCCCTATATTTGGCTTTTAAAGCCCTTCAATCTGGCACCAACCTTTTTTTCCCTACTCTCATTATACATTAACCTCCTTTCCATATTTTACAACCCAGAAAAATTTTTACGCAGGGTACTTCATCCTCTCTCTCCAGTTCTTTGCACTAGGTGTCCCAGACACCTGGAATGCCTCACTTATTTGCCTGCACCTCCCAGAATCCCTCACTTCCTTCAGCATACAATTCAAACATTACATGAAGTCTTTCCTGATCCTGGCAACAGCTAGGGTCCCCCGTCCCTAACCACCTTGTATTTAGCACTCTTGTTTTTATTGCACATGTATTTACTATATCACGTATGTACTTGTATATGTTTACACACACGTATGTTGTCTCTCCTGATAGAATGTGAACTCCCTGAAGGCAAGGATTATATCATTTTTTGTCTTTTTCTCTCCAGTGCCTGGCATACAGCAGGCACTGAATAAAGGCTTGTTAATCAATTGGTTAAGAAACACAAATATATACATATATATATATGTGTGTGTGTGTGTGTGTGTGTGTGTATATGTGTATATGTATATGTATATGTGTATGTGTATGTATGTGTATATGTATATGTGTATATGTGTATGTGTATGTGTATGTGTATGTGTATATGTATATGTATATGTATATGTATATGTATATGTATATGTATATGTATATATATATGTATATGTATATGTATATGCCTGGCAAGAAAAGGTACCTGACACTAAGGTCCTTACTCAAACTAAACTGCCAAGCATTCAGACTCTGCCTCAGAGAACGCAAATGCTTACTTGTATGGTAGTGATTACTCTGGCCCCAACGGCCTAAAGGTAAAGAGCTTTATGTTTGGACCCACCCCCAGGGGTCTCTGGCACCCTTGAAGAGGTTTGAGGTGCCCAGGGTCTCTGCTGTTGGCACCCCATCGATGGTACCCCACCCCAGTTGTAGGAAAGGCACCTTATACTCCAGTTCCATTTAGCCATTTACCTGTCCAATTGGCTTTTACAAAGAAATATACAAACATATTCCCCAACACATGGCACATAACTCTACCACCACCACCACCTCATACTCTGGGGAGGAAAAGGAGATTAGGCTCACAGTTTGGCTCAGTTCCTGGCTGAGCACAGCCCCAAAGTCCAAGTCCAAAGCTTCTCCTGGGCTTGACTACCAGGCATTCTGGCTTCTCAGGTTTCCCTGCTGGGTGGGGGGAAACATCTAGCCTAGAAATCTGGCTCCAAGACCTCCATGACTTGGTTCTACGTACAGTGGAAATTCTATGTCCTTCACCTGGACCTGAAAAGGCCAAATAAAGCAAAATAAATGGACACCACAGGATGATATCTTGGGGCATGGGGCATAAACTGGGAAGAAGGAAGATAGCCCTTTGCCCCCTCCCAAGTTTAGTTCATGGTGCCCACAGTATGGCCTTCTTTGAAATCTACTCAGCATATGTCCCAGTCCAGAAATTTATCAAAGATGCAGTCTCTCCCAGTGACAGAGCCTACTGAAAAAGTCTACTCTCAGCCAAATGGTGGGAGGGAAGTGCCTCCATGTTGGGTGATCTAATCATGCTCCCAACCCTGTTATACTTAGCACAATCTGATATGTAGTAGGCAAACTTAATTGATATTTGCTAAATCGAAGTGAATTTAAAGGTAAGGGCTTTAAAAGAGAAAGGCAGATTCAAGAGGTAAAGAGCTGATTAGGTAGGTGGTGACTAAGAAAATAATTTAGATTTCTGGACCACAATTCAAAATGTAGGAACGATGGGTTCCTGTCCAGGTAAAATGTATTTGCCTGGAGCCTTGCAAATCTAATTAAGAGGGCAAATGTAAAGGAAAGGGAAGAGAAAATAATTGCCTATGCACTCCCATGAAATGGAATATGATAGTGAATAGTTTTGATGTAAGCAAGAAAAGCTAGCTAGACAGATATGCAGTAGTTGAAAGAGCACAAAATCTAAGCAAAGACGCTGCAGTCATGAATGAATGAATGGAATAGTGAGTCAATGAATGAATCAATGAATCAGAGTGAATATCATTTATTTTTATATCATTTTAAATTTATATCATATTATTATCATTTATTTTTATATCATTTGGCTACAGATTGAAAAGTAAAATCACCCCTCCTCCAGGCTCCACTCCTGATCCCTTGGGCAACTAGGTCACTCAGCAAATAGAGCCAGGAAGACCTGACTTCAAATCTGACCTCAGACACTTCCTAGCTGTGTGACCCTGGGCAAGTCACTTCACCTTGTTTGCCTCAGTTTCCTCATCTGTAAAATAACCTGGAGAAGAAAAAGGCAAACCACTCTGGTATCTCCACCAAGAAACCCCAAATTGGGTCACAAAGAGTCAGATATGACTGAAAAAATGACTGAAAATGAAATTCTCGTGTTTATCTACTGCCATAGCAGCCTCCTTCACCTCTAGACTTCCAAACTGGACATGTACTCTCCTCCTGGAGACTCCTTCCTCTGATCAGTTAGATCTTCCCAAAATCTCCATTTTAAACAAAGCTCCCTGGCTAGCTCCTCTGCAGACTCCACTCCTGACCCCTCTATACATTTTCTACCATGCCTCAGTGGTAATACCTTCTCCTCAGGTTCCTTTTTATGCTTTTCTTTCCCCCTTTGCATTGGTAACTAAGGTGGGACTTTCTTACTCTTTTAGAATGATAAATTAATTAAGTCTCTGATTGAGTCTTACTAGGTGCTAAACCCCAGGCCCACACCCTTTTATTACTAGGTGCAAAGCCCCAGGCCCAAACCCCTAATTACTAGGTGTTAAGCCTATATGGGCGTGAAGCTCTCAGAGTCCTAAGGTGAGTTGCTGAGACCAGAGCCAAGAGTAGGAGCCTAAGTACTGGTGGCTCAGATGACATTTGATGATGGCTAAAGATTGTATAAAAAGAGAGGACAGAGCTATTTGCTTGAGGCTCTCACTCCTGGAGGACTGCTGGTGTGTGACTCTGAGCAGCTGCTCTAAGAGCCTCCCAGCTCACCCAGAGGTTGATGGTTTCTTGGTAACTATGAATTGTATTTGGTCTCTTTATAATGTATCTTTATAATTTGTTTGTATTTGCTCTGAAGTTCAGGATGCTGGCTTTTTCCCCTGAGCTAAGTGAATGATATTTGTATGTTGGATTGAAATAAGATTGGTAACCCCCTAACGTTTCCTTAGTAAAGCAGATGTAAAGAACTTGTGCTGGCAGCATTCTTGTTGTTGGCCTTGTGTTAGTCTTCACCCCCACAGCAGCTGCTAGCCACATTTTTGAAACACCCTTAGAATGTAAGCTCTTTGAAGGCAGAATACGTCCTTCATTTGCTTGTATTTGTATTCCTAGTACCTAGCAATCTGGCACATACTAAGCATTTAATAAATGTTTGTTCACTTGACCTGTGGACTTGCTTCCAAGGAGTTCCCATTCTAATAGGAGAAGAACGTATACAAGTGGTATAAGTTTTAAGTCAGAAGGCAAAAATTCATAGATGCTTAGGGTGTTTGGCTTAATCTCCTAGCAGCCTGGGGGCCCAAGCTAGAAGCAAGACAGATAGCCTGGAGTAGGAGAAGGGAGAGAGTGTACCACCATTCCGGGGGCTCAACGCACAGGGGTATAGGGTGCTGAAAGTTCACCACCAAGTTCTAAGGAGAGGTGGCAGTGGTGATCTTTCACATACAAAGTATAAATAACAAGCAAGTTCAATTAAGGATCCTAAAGCAAAGAGGCAAATCTAGACACAGGAGGGTCACTAGAACTGCTATAGGTTCTATAAGTGAAAGAGGCAACTAGATGGCACAGTGGATAGAGTGCTGATCCTGAAGTCAGGGATACATGTTCATGAATTCAAATCCATCCTCAGACACTTAATAGCTGTGGGACCCTGGGCAAGTTACTTAACCCTGTTTGTCTCAGTTTCCTCATCTATTAAATGAGCCAGAGAAGGAAATGGCAAACCACTCCAGTATCTTTGCCAATAGAACCCCAAAAGGGGTCATGAAGTACCGGACACGACTAAAATGAATGAACAACATCTGTAAGTGAAATATGGCTCTAAAAAGTATACCCCCCTTATCCAAAAGGACTTGATACAGTGATCCCAATACTGGGCATATACAGCAAGGAAGTCAAAATCAAAAAACAAAATTCAATCTTTAAGAAAATAGTCATAGCAGAACTTATTGTGATAGTAAAAAAAAACCTAGAAACTAGAAACAAAATAAACTAGTAAACAGCGAGTAGGGGATGCTCGAAATAATTATGGCATATGAATTTAATGGAATATTACTGCATAATAAGAAATGACAATTATGAGAAATTCCAAGAAACATGCGAAGAGGAATTCAGAGAAATTTAAATAGAATGAAATAAGCAGAACCAAGAAAATATGTATAATGATCACAAAGGCAGTGGAGAAGGATCTCTGAAAGGAAGTTTAATTCTGAGTAACTTTTTAAAAAATGGAAATCCTGTACTGTTGATAATCAAACATAGTTACTACTTGAGAGTGGAGATCTGAGGGAGTAGAGAGAGGGGAGGAGGGGCTGAAAGATAGAACATGGCATACATTGTTAGAAAAAATTACCATGCTGGATCATAGGATCAATGAACTCTAGAGTGGAAAGGGATCTTGGAGGTCATCAAATTCAGCTACATTTTACAGAGGAGGAAATCAAGGCACAGGAGGGCTAAGTGATTTGTCCTAAGTCACATGTGTAGTAAGCTACAATGGTGGTATTTAGTTGTTTTCATAAAGGTTTACTGGGTGCGGCAAGGGGGAGAGAGAAAATAAGTGTGATAAAGTAAAAATGACATAAATAAAATGTATACATTTTAAAAAGAAACAGGACAGATATGTTTGTGTGTTAAATACATATATATATATATATATTCATGTTAAGACACTGAGGAAACAAAGCAAGGAGATCATAAATCTAGAGGTAGAAGGAACATCAAAAGCCATCTAATCTAGGCCCATCCTTTTACAAATGAGGAAACTGAGGCTCAAGGTGGTTAAGCTCTTGACTAAGGTACACAAGGAGTAATTCTCAGAAGCAGGAGTTGAATCCAGATCTTCTGACTTCAAAGTCAAGGCTCTCTCTACTTCATAGAGCTCACATGTTGGAGATTATGTGGTTGAAGACCAATGAAAGCAGAAAGAAGACCAATATTGTCATTAAACTATGTCACCACTCATTCAGAAAGAAATGGGAATAGATAAGAGATTGGGGAAGAGGAGAGGAGATCATCAGCCTGACACAGAGGCATTCACATACCATGACTTTTTCAGCCATTCAATCCATTCATCCAATCAATGGATACTCGCTTTGGTTCTAGGTCTTTGTTACCACAAAACACATTGCTATGGAACTTTATGAAATGGGTCACACCTTTGTTTCTGTCTAACTCTTGTGATCTGTACCTGGTAGAAAGGTTGCTGGCTCAATGGCCTATGTTTTTTGACTGTGATATAGTGATCGAGAATCTCGGTTTTCCAGATGTCTGCTGTAGCTTCCTCTCTGCCCAAATCACCAATTGATTACCTAGCCTACTATATGCCAGGCACTGGATCAGCCATTAGGATGCCAAGACAAAAGAATAAAATAGTCCCTATCCCGCAAGGAACTAACATTTTAATGAACTAGGGACTAACATAGTAATACTTTAATATGTACATATAACAGCATTAATATAAAGATAAATACAAGGTGATTTGCAAGGGAAGACTTCATGTACAAGGTATCCTTTGAGTTGAGTTTTAAAAGAAACCAGTATGATTTGTGTTTGAGTCTGGGCTGAGGCAGAGGTGAGTTGAACCCAAATCTCAGAGAATTGCAGAATATTAAAGCTGGAAGGGAACTTAGAGACCAACTTGCTCTATTCTCTCATTTTACAGAGGAGAAAATAGAGGTTCAGAAATCATGTCTAAGAAAAGAGTAGAACCCAGATCTCCTGCCTCCTAAAATCTGGCTCCCCACCCCAGCACTCCTTCACTTAGAACAGCAGCCCCTGGTCTCATAACTCAGGACAAGCCGTTGAGGAAGCAAGTGCATCCCAGCCACAAATTCATTCTCTTATTTGGGAAATGTGCAGCAGCTTGGAGCAGCTGGGTGGTGCAGTGGATAGAGTGCTGGGACTGGAGTCCAGAAGACCTGGAAAATGGCAAACTACTCCAGTATCTTTGCCAAGAAAACCCCAAATGGGGTCATGAAGAGTCAAACATGACCATGGCTGAAACAACTAAACAACAACAAACAGCAGCTTAGGGGGACAAAGTATCCAGAGAAAGAAAAGCTTATAGTTATTACAGAGGTGTTGAGGATCATTCCTATTACAAGGGATCAAGGAGTCACTGGGGTCCCCGAGGAGGTCTAGCCCTTCATCAGGGACATCAGTACATCTAGCTGACTCCCTTTACCCATCTATCCCCAATTAAAGCCCTTTGGGCCAGCTGTGGGGGTGGGAAGGAGAAGGCTGTACTAAGAAATGAGGTGGCCTCTGAAGGACCAACATGCTGTGCCTGCATCTGACCTTTCTCCATATCCCTTGCATAGGCCAGTCCTTGGGTACCAATATGTGCCCTATCTCACCCCTTTCATAAAGAAGCTCAAGAGTCAGTTGAGCTGACAGTGGAGTGGAGCTGGTGACAGGATGGTAAGAGTGATTTTAATTTTACCTCAATACCAATATCTACCTCCAACCCAGATGTCTCCGAAAGAAGACAGATGCTGTAGTCACAAGACATGGGTTTGAATCCTAATTCTGCCACCTACTACATATACAACCTTGGACAAGTCACATAACTGAGCCTCAGTTTCCACATTTGTAAAATGGGGGGGGGGTAAACTAGATGATCTTAAAGGGACCCTCCAAGCACTAAATATAAGCTTATATGACTCTACCACCTGGGTAAGACTGTCCTTTAGAGAAATATATACACAACAAATGCTCCTTAAATTTCCAGCCTGAGCATATTCCCCACTTTGGGGCATTGCTCAGCCTCGTAAGGCAATTTCTCTCTAATGGTTTTACCTTATAATTTTGTATGCTATCATTATTTGTGTTTGATCTGTATTTTCCTACTAGACTCTAAGCTGTATGAGGGTAGAAAATGTGACTTATCCAAACCTGGCATCTGCCTTACTGCTCAGCAAAGTGTTTTACACAGAGGAGGAATTTAAATATTTGTTGAACAAATGAAGGAGTGAATGAATGGATGAATGAAGGTAGTCAATGCTGACATGCTCAAAGGTGATGAGGCAAAGGGGAAAAGCTACAGAGATTTGGAATCAGGAGCATCTCCGTGAGGTCAAAGACACCGTGACTTCCAAACTGCTATCAGGAAAGAGCTTTGCAAACCTTAAATAGCTATCCCAGCTTGGGATCCAATTATTCATGAAGGAGGTGGGACTTTGGCTAAAATTAAATATGATATTTGAGCAAGTGGAGAAGAGTCATAACGTCCTAGGCTCTCTCTACTAATTCCATTTTCTGGGCGTTTTTCTTCAATGATTAAGTGTTAACTCTACAGGCCAATTACATTTACAATTAAGAAGCCTTATTTTTGGTTCAGTGGGAAGAGCTAAATGTCTCCATGCAGCTACTATTTGATTGCCCATGTGTGATGCCATACCTGCTGTCTCTTCTTAATTAAACGCCAGTGTGAAAACTCCATGTACCCCCTGCTTGGAATATGGAGTGAGTTCTGTAGAGAAAGAAAAACATTTGGTAAGTGAAAGATGGAACTAAACGCAACCTTCTTATTACCTACAACTCCTACATATCCCCAAAACTGGACTCATGTTGGTAAGAATGACGGATTCGTAGAGCCACAGGATGTCAGCTGCAAGAGACCTTAGAACGTGGAATGTCAGTCAAAATGGACCTTAGAACATAGAATGTCAAAACTGGGAGAGTCATTAGAACTCAGAATGCCAGAGCTGAGAGCTGCAGTGAACCCAAGATTGCTAGAGTTTAAAAGAACCTTTGAGATTGTCTAGTCAAACTTTTTCATTCATTAAGAGAGCCAGAGAGGTAACAAGACTTGTTCAAGGTAGCTAATGTTAGGTCCAGGCCTAGAAGTCAGTTTTCCTCCTTCTTAAAACTATACACTTTCAACTACAGTGCCTTGTTTCTAATCTTTGGAAGAAAAGAATGAAGAAACAAAAGAACCCTAGGCTAAAAGGTGACAGGAAAGGTCCTTTAGCCTCCCACAGTACAGTAAGCTGTAGCTTTGACTCCCTTATGTTTACTAGAAACTGTTTCCCCAATTCCCGTGGCCCAATCCTCTCTTATTTTTTAAGCCCTCACCTAGTTCTGTTCCCCATTGGCAAATGACTTTTTTAAAAAATCAGGGCAAATGATTACAGGTATGATGTGAATCAAGAAAACAAATTAAGTCTAACATTTGGGTGGTGGCAGTTGACCTTTGCATGATTAAAATGAATGACTGTGAAATGAGCCAGATTAAATACATTTAAGCTAATGGACCAATCTCGGTTGCCTGGAGAAGCTTCAGACGAAACCCTGTTTTGGCCAAGTTGAAGTAGACAAATGATGTTCCCCCAGCCCAGACAGAGAGCCATGCCACCTTGCTGGCACACAGAGAGGCTGCTGGCCAGCAGGAGAGATTTATGGGATGGGCCTCATTACCAGAAGGAAATCTAATTAACTCTTATTTGACATTTAAAGGATACAGGCTGACAAGCCATAAACAAAAGACTCTACTGGCCCTCTCATAAAGGGGGGGCTCATTCTAGTGATGGATTCGGGGGCCTGTCAGGGCCCTCATTCTGATGATGGACTCGGGGGCCTGTCACTCTCTGGAGATGATAGCTGAATCCAGGGAAAGTATAAATCCTCAGCATTAGAGCCCCATTGGCAGAACAGACCCCTTCATGGCCTAAGCAAAGATGGATGATCATAATGGGACTGGACGTTAATGCAGTTTCACCTTTCTCTCCAAGAGCTCGATGGTTTATGCAGACAGACTCGTTCATCTTTGCTGAGCTCCTGTTGGGTCCCTTTCAGTTAGAATCTTGGTTTTGAAAGCCAGATGTTTCCTTCTCTTCAGAGAAGTCCTTTCTCTAGCTTGGTGGTTTGGCTGAGCACCAAAGTGTGAATCAGGAAGCATCTTTGGGTAGGAGTCTAAGATCCAGCAAAGACTGATCCTCCAACATCTTCCCCTGGTCCTCCTCCTTGGGCCTGTCTAATTAGCTTGCTTGGCAATACTGACAGCTGACACACAGTTACCTTCTAGCTATTGGGAATGGGGGGGAGGGTGTGGAATTCACCAGCGTTCTCTAAACTCTGCACTATTGTTCCTTATGATCCCTAGGATAAAATGCATACTCCTTTGTTTATCATTTAGGACCCTTCACAATCAAGCTCCCAACTACCAATCCAAACATATGCATATTACTCCCCCACCATACTCTATATTGCAGTCAAAGTAGCATATTTGTGGTTCTTATTTGTGGTTTCATGGCCTCATCTTATGCCTTTGGACCAGTTGTCCAAATGGAATGTGTTTCCTCCTCATCTCAGCCCCTTGGAACTCTTTACAGCAGCTCAGGGGCCATTCCTCATCTCTACCCCACAGTTAGTGCAAACAACCTCTTGAAATTGTTTTGAATTACGTGCACGTTGTAATTACATGTATACAGGTCAGACTTATACCTAGTTGAATGTAAGCCCCTTGAGGACAGGAACACATTTTTTTTGTTCTTTTCATTCCTCTGTGCCTAGCATAGTATAACAAAAATAGTAGATATTTAATGTGCTGATCAAATTCAATTGAACCAAATGAAATTAAATTGAATTCTTAAACTCAGCTCCAGTCAAGAAGTGATCTACAGTAAGTCAGATTGATAAGGAAGCTTTCTGTTATTAAAAAAGGCAAGAACCTTTGGGTTCCAAGTGGATTTGTTCTTTGGAAAAAGTGGGTAAGGTCCCTATTTACCTTTAAATTTGGCAGAACTTGAGGTGCAGAGGATAATGACCTCTAACTCTAAAGATGGAGGAAATGAGCAGGTATGGATCCTAGTATGTGACTTGATTTAGCTTGAAGTATTTTATGGGACTTCATGAGACAGCTTTTTGTTTTGTTTTGTTTTGTGTTTTCTGGAAGCACTTTGGCTCTTTCTCTTGTGGTTGAGTAAGAGAAAAATCTTGGCTCTTCTCTCATCTCTTCGTGGTGGCAGTCTAAGGAGCATTCAATTCTATCCTTCTCAGGGGACTGCATGGAAAATACCACTGGGTACAAAGCAAGTATCTTTTGTTAATCATTTCCATTTTCTTCTTGGGAACAATTCTGCTTTTATATTTTAAGATTATTGTTGAAAGTTCTAATTTAATTATAGGGGAGTCATTTTTATAATTTTTTATGTTTGCACAAAGTTGGGAATTTTCTCATGTAGTCCCTAGACTTCCCGGTCCCTTTTAAAAGAGAGAGAGAGAGAGAGAGAGAGAGAGAGACAGAGAGAGACAGAGAGAGACAGAGAGAGACAGAGAGACAGAGACAGAGAGAGACAGAGACAGAGAGAGAGAGACAGAGACAGAGACAATGACGGAGAGGCAGAGAGAGACAGAGACAAGAACAAAGAGAGAGAGAAACAGAGAATGAGAGAAAAACAGAGATGGGAAGATGGAAGAAGAGGAGGAGAGAGACTCAAGAGTATCTGTTTATTCAATGGGGTTTAGTATTCCAGACCCTCTTTTGGCCAATACCCCACAAGCTCTGCTCCTCAACATATTTGAGGCATGGCAGACTCACTAGTAATTTTCCTGCCACACCATGGATGGACAGACTTAGGAACAACAGCTATTGCTTTCTATAAGAGTTTGGCATTCAATACCACTCAAGTAGCATGTATTATGGTACCTATGAGCCAGGTACTTGGGATGTAAAGATGAAAATGAATTAGTATCTGTCCCCAAGGAACTTCAGTTCTACTAAGGGGAGGTGGGAGGAGTCAGAGAATTAAATTTCAAATGTCCTCCAATTTGCCACTACTCAACATGCCATAGCATCTTTAATTCACTTGATATGTCTGTTCCCACTGTCTTTCATCCTGTATCTCTCCTTGATTTTCAGTCAGTCTGTCAATAAACATTTATTAAGTTAGCTAAGGGCAGCCAGGTGGCATTGTAGATAGTGTGCTGGAACTGGAGTCAGGAAGAACCGAATTCAAATCCAGCCTTAAACACTTCCTAGCTGGGTGACCCTGAGGAAGCCACTTAACCCCTGTTTGTTTGCTTCAGTTGTAAAATGGACGTAAGAATAGCACCTACCTCCCAAGGTTGCTATAAGAAGCAAATGAGATAATAATTGTGAAGTGCTTTGGAATATGGTAAATAATCCATAAATGATGACGATGATGGGCATATTGGGTGCCAGGCACTGTGCTAAGTGCTAGAATACAAATTAGAAAGACAGTTCTTCACACAAGGAGCTTACGAGCTAATGATGAAAGACTATACACAAAAGGAAACTGAAAAAGGAAAGGGGTAGGAGTTCCCTCACTCCCCTCGTTAGAGGATACACATACCACAGACGTGTCTTGGGGGGCAGAGGGACATGATGAAATCTGCAGAGTTGAAACTAAGCATAAATAAAGTTACCAGGATAATTCTGAGCCCGCTAGAATGAGAGGCCTTAGGAGGAGTTCATAACTCTGCCCTCCAGCCTTCCAATCAGAGCTGAGAGGCAACTGAGAGGGCTGAGGTATTGACTATCAGAGCTGAACCAGTCTTCCAGTTGATAGAATAAAAGTATGAGCTCATCCTGTTTTTTTTCTTGGTTAAACTCCTTGAAAGGCCAGCTGTAAGTGATGTCTCCACTTCCTTTCCTTTCATTCTCTTTTGAAATGTCTACAGTCTGGCTTCCAACCTCATCATTCAATTGAAACTTTGTTGTTGTTGTTGTTGTTCAGTAGTTTCAATCATTTCTGACTCTTCTCAGCAAAGATACTGGAGCGGTTTGCCATTTCCTTCTTCAGCTCATTTTACAGATGAGGAAACTGAGGCAAACAGGGCTAAGTGACTTGCCCAGGGTCACACCTCTGAGGTCAGATTTGAACTCAGGAAGATGAATCTTCCTGACTCCTGGCCTGCTGCTCTATCAATTGAAACTTCTCTCTCCATAATTACTAATGATCTCTAAACTGTCAAATCTAATGGACTTTCTCAATACTCATCCTTCTTGACTTCCCAGTCAGCCTCTTCCCCTTGATAATTTCTTCTCTCTAGGTTTCTATGGTATTCCTCTATCCTGGTTCTTCTCCTTCATGTCTGATCATTCCTCAGTCTCCATTGCTGCATCTTCATCCAGATCTCACTCGATAATTAGAAGGCATCGCCCCGGGTTATGCCAGAAGCCCTCTTCTCTCTCCCTCTATACTATTGCACTTGCTGATTTCATCAACTCCCATTGATCCAATTATGATCCCTCTGCTGATGATTTTCAAGTCTATTTATACAGCCCTAACCTTTCTCCTAACCTTCAGACTTGCATCTCCAACTGCCTATTAGATGTCTCAAATTAGGTGTTCAAACACCCTCATTGTCTTACCCATTGCCCGTTATCTTACCCATTGCCCATTATCTTACCCATTACCCTTTATCCATTATCTTACCCATCCCAACTCTGCCCACTACCTAACTTCCTTTTCTGAGCTTCCTTGTCAAAGGCCACACCATCCTCCCAGTCACCCAGGCTTGCAGCCTTGGTGGCATCCTCAGCTCCTCACTTTCCCACACACATATCCAATCTGCTGACAAGTCTTTTCAATTTTGCCTCCAAAACACCCTTTTCATGCCCCCTTCTCTCTTCTGACACAACAACTACGCAGGTCAAACACTTGAACACAATTACCACATCCCACCCAAATCATGTCTTCTCTACCCTAAACTTGCTCATTTTCTACAACCAGTGCTCATATGACAGAGACTCAAGACCCTTCTCCATCCAGGATGCCCTCTACTCGATCTTTTACAGCTTATCAGTGTACTTCTTAAACCATGGCATCCAGGATTGAACTCTATACTCCAATTAGGACTGATATGGGCAGAACCGAGTGGGACTATTGACTACCTATTCCTAACCCTAATTCCTTATCCCTGGCTGATGCTACTAGCACCCTTCCTTCCCAAATGGACACAGATACCTCTTGTGTACATTCTGTATCTAGTTACATATGTATGTATTGTATCTCCTTATAGACTTTAAGCTCCTTGAGGGCAAGAAGTATCTCTTTTTTTCATTTGTATCTCTAGCACTTAACACAGTGCCTGGCACACAATAGACATTTAATAAATGCTTGTTGTTAAATTGATTGCTGGGTTTATTGGAGTAGAAGAGGAACGTAATTAAAATGATACTAATTTAAATATTAATGAGTCTAATAGATTGGAAAGGAGCTAGACTGGAGGAAGGAAGACCAGTGAAGAGTTTATAATAGTAATCTAGTTCAGGTATCAAGGCAGCTAGGTAGAGTAGTGGATAGAGAACCAGGCCTGGGGTAGAAAGACCTGAGTTCAAATCTGGCTTGCAAGCTATGTAACCCTGAGCAAGTCACTTCAGGGATAGGAGGGATAGTTTCCTCATCTGTAAAATGTGGCTAATAAGAGCACCTACCTCCCTGTGTTGTATGAAGATCAAATGAAGTAATAATTGTAAAGTGCCTAGCACAGTGCCAAGCACATAATCAGTGCTATATAAAGGTTATCTGTTATTATTTTCATTATTACAAATCCCTCTTACAGAAATAGGGTATTCCTCCAAACCACTTTCCATTTATTCATTTCAATTCAATTCAATTAATCAAGTATTAAAAGACTATCAGGTGCCAAACACTGAACTTGGCATGGCAGACAAGGGCATTGAAACAAAAAAAATAGCCCAAGCCTTTAAGAAGCTCACATCCTATTGATCGGGAGAAAACAACACATACATAGAAAATTAAATTCAAAATATATACACTTTCCTGGAGGAAAGACATAACTCTAATATAGAGTTTAATATTCTTCTAATATAGAAACTTCTATGTCAAACTTCTAATATAAGAAGTTTGTTAACAATAAAACAAGAATTCCAGAGGGCACAGTGAAAGAGTAGAGTACAGTAGGATAGGGACCCTGGAGGGAAGGGGCTGACATGGATGGATATAAGGAAGCAGAAAGTAGTGGTTAGGGAAGGGAAACACATCTGATGAGACTAAGCTGCCTACAATTCTGAATCATTGGTTTTTTCAGCAGTTATAGAACAATGGATTATTACACTCTTTACAAAAACAAAAGTAATGTTGAGTTCGTTGATTTAATTGATGGTTGGATACCTTATATGCTCATCAGCAAAGGAATGGAATTTTGTACCTGAGCTGGACATTAGCAGCCATTTAGTCCACCTCATACCCAGAAAGCAGGAGTTCTTAAGCTTTTTTACGTTGTGGACCCCTTTGGCAGTCTGATGAAGCTTATGAACTCCTTTTTAGAAAAAACATTTTAAATACATAAAATAAAATACATTGGATTTAAAAGGAAATCAATAATATTGAAGTACATTGATAAAAATATGTTAAAAAAAGTTCACAAGCATTAAGTAGAGAATCTCTGCATAAAGGAGCTTCCAGCACAGCATACCTGACAAGTGGTTATTCAGACTTTGCTCGAAGATCTTTAATGAGTCTCCTATGGCAATGCATTCTGATGACAGTTCTCATTCTTAGGAAGTCTTCTCTTGTACCAAGGCTAAATATGTCTCTTTGAAATTTCTACCGACTGCTCTTGGTTTTTCCCTCTGGAGCCAAACAGAACAAGACTCATCCCTATTCCACATGACAAAATACATATTTGAAGACAGCTATCATATCCCCCTCCCATCCATTAGTCAGTCCACAAACATTTATTAAACTCCTACGATGTTCCAGGCACTATGCTAATGGCTGTAGATACAAAGAGAGGCCGAGAAAGTCCCTGCCCTAAAGGAGCTTATAGTCTAATGGGAAAGACAACAAACAAATATATACAAAGCCAATTATATATGGGGTAAATAGGAAATAACAGAAGGAAGGCACTAGAATTAAGAGGGGCCGAGAAAAGCTTCCTATAAAAGATATCATTTTAGTGGGGCCTGGAAGGAAGCCAGGGAGATCATGAGGGGAACATGAGGAGTGAGAGCATTCCAGTCATGAAGAATGGCCAGAGAAAATGCCCAGAGCTGAGAGATGGGGGGTCTAGGTCGTGGAACAGCCAGGGAGCCGGTGTCCCTAGATAAAAGAGTATGTGGTGGAGAATGAGGTATACATGAAAACTGGAAAGGTAGGAGGGAGCTAGGTGATGAATGGCTTTGAACATTAAACAGAGGATTTTATATTTGATAATGGAGGCCACAAACCACCTACTGAGACTTCTTTTCTCCAGACTAAACACAACCAGCTCCTTCAGCCAGTACTCATATTATATGAACTTAAGGCATCTCTCTGAAAAAAAGCACTTTTAAATTTAATCTGTATTACTAATATTTTCTCTATCACTTTCTTAAATCTAGACAGGCAACAAAACAATAAATCAAGGCTTGATTCATAGCATTTGCCGATTTCTGAGGTATAAATGCTCACATTGAAAATTTAACATTTGATTCTTTTGATTGAGTTCATACTGACTCAAACCCACCCTTGTGTTCATTCTTTTTGTCATCTTTTGGATTCTCATCAACCTATCAGAATGCTGAACTGAAAGGACCACAATACTTTGGATATGCTATGACCTGGCAAAGGAGAATAGGACTATCACTTCCTCTTAAGGCAGTCCAAAGCTCTGTTAATTTGGGGGTGGGATATGGCAGGAAAACAGACATATTAACATGCTTAAAACAGAAAGTGTTTTCATGTGACCAAGGGTCTTTATATATTAGGGTAAAAATTCTCTATTTAAGGCATACTCATACCTGGCAACCCCAATTCCCAGAGAGTTTCAGGGCTTTTGAGCCAGAAGGGGAAATCATTCTATTTTCATTGATCAGGGGGGGTGTACCCTGTCTCACTGTGTTATCTGGATTGCTAGCCAGTCACACAAGAGCTGACCTTCTACATATACAGTCACTTATGATAATACCTAGTGTTCTAGTATATGAGTAGAAACTGTCCAGTTTAGCCCTAGAGAGAAGAACTAGGGACAACGTATGGAAGTTTCAGAAATAAATTTAGATTTGATATAAGAGAAACATTTGTTAACTATAAGAGTCGTCCAAAAATATTCTGGGCTGCCTTGAGAGATAGTGGACTCCCACAGCAAAGGCTGGATGACCACTTGGTGGGGTGTGAAATTGTTCAGGTACGGATTGGACTCCAAAGTCCTGGAGATCACTTCCAACTGAAATGCTGTGATTTCTATAACATCTCAGGTTTACAAAGTGATTTTCTTACTGTGACATTGGTAATAAAATAATTTAACAAACTTGTTTTACAGATGAGGAAATTGGGACACAGAAACTTTCTCGTGGTCACGTAGGCGGTAAGTGCCAAAGCCAGGAAAAACACCCAATATCACCGAATCAAAGGTCATGTTCTTTCCGGTACATCATATTGTCTTCCATGTGATATGATTTCAGGACCACCTCCCTTCCTGGGGAAAAAGTGCCTTCCCTATTCACCTGGAATGGTGACAAAAATGGAATATTAAAGATAAGTTTTTGGGTTAGGACTATGGTTCTCTTTGTTGTTGAATTGTTTCAATCGTGTATGACCCTTCATGATCCCATCTGAGGTTTTCTGGAGTGGTTTGCCCTTTCCTTCTCCAGCTCATTTTACAGATGAGAAAACTGAGGCAAACAGGATTAAGTGACTTGTCCAGAGTCACACAGAGAGTAACTATCTGAGGGTGGATTTGAACCATGAACATGAATCTCCCTGACTCCATGCCTAGCACTCTACCCACCGAGCCACCCAGCTGCCATGATTCTCTAGGGATCCCCCACTATAATCTCAGTAAAATGTCAGTTCTTTGAACCAACAGATTATTTCATCTTTATTGCTGTATCACATAGCATACAGTAGGTACTTAATAAATGCTTATTGATTGATTACTTGTACACATATAATAAGGGTCTGGCCAGGTGCAGAGTCCTTCATTTTGCTTAGCTGATGTAAGTTCCCCGGGTGGAAAAGCTGGTGACTTCTTTCCTGGACGACATGATGAAGTGTAAGAGGAGGGGCCATAGAACATGTGTGGATATTCTGCACCTGCTTCTAATTTCCCAATCATATGATGAGTGGAAGACTCTTTAATTGTCTGTAGAGACATTCCAAAGGTCTTTGTTGGTTTCCATAATGTCTTTCTTGCCACGGCCCTTTTGGCCACTTTGTTCCTGGTTGGACTCCTTCACTCACAGCGTCTGGTAAGAGATAGTTAAAAGGGGAAGGCCATAGAACCTTCTCCCCATACAGGCCCTGAGAAATGGTCCTCCATAAAGTCTCTGATATTGTGAATTTTTAAAGGTCAAGAAAGCAAGTCATAGGGATCCAAGAATCAAGGTCCAAGCTGAATTTTGCCTCTAGCCCAGCACAGATGCCCTGAAGAGCAAGTAGTGACCTTTAGCAATGACCTTCTGGTCCCAGACCAAGGAGAGCTGAGGCAAGACTCAATTTGACACTCATGTCACGTCTGGACATGAAGCTGGTAGGGCCAATGCTATCTGGAATCTGAGCTAAGTTTTGATCAAAGATCAAGAATGGTGTAGGGGACAGTATGATGGCTAAGTGATTGGAGGAAATGTTTGTACATTTGTTCTTGCTTCCTATATGTTTGCTGTAAATACCTCTTTGTAAATTTTAACTTAATTTAAGTGGGAAAATGGAACTAGGGCACTAGTCAGTGGCACCTCAGTGTGGAGGAGGCAGAATATAGCTGATGGCAATAGAGAAAAGAGCCAGCCCTCAAGTCATTGAGTACCACGTAACTATAGCCTTCCTGAATATGGAAACATGGGACAAAATCTACATGGTACACAAACACTCCTGGGAGAAATAAACCATTAGGCTATTATTAAAATATTAAGCTATATTGATTGAGCTTCAAATGAACTCTTCTTTTTGTACTAGGGGAACTATGGCTTAGACTAGCTTTGTGACTACTGACAGAAACAGAAGCCAGATGCCAAATCCAATTGATCCTTCCTTCTTGGCATCTTTCCCACCCATCATTTCCTTTTTGCTCCTATTTCCAAGTCCTACATCCAACTTACCAACACCTCCTGGGCAGATTGACAGAACTTTCTATAGTGGAGGTGGTTGGCGGTTGGTTGGCTGTTGTCCTTTGTCCTTGAAGAGGATCAAAATGATATCACTATGCTGGAGTCAAGTTTCAATGTATCTGACTGTGGCTTATCAGACCACTACAAGCTTGAAATGCTCTACAACAGGTCTGGCACAAATAGTCCATGTGAACATTTGGGTGGATACTCTAAATTTGTGCATCCTGAGTTTCCTTTGAGCTGTTTCAATTCTGCTTTGCTCGTAGAGCACAGCACCTTCTGTGATGTGGGCATGCCATGCTGAGCAGTCCTGTGCCAATGTCTGCCATGTCACACAATCAATTGCAAAGTTCTTATGAGAGATCTTGAGAATGTCTTTGTATTGCTTCTTCTGACCACCATGTAAACCCTTGCCCTAGGTGAGTGCTCCAAAAAGTAGTCTTTTTGGCAAGTGTATATTTTGCATTCAAACAATGCAGCCAGCCCATTGGAGTTGCGCTGTCTGAAGCAGAGTTTGAATGCTTGGCAATTTAGTTCAAGTAAGGACCTCAGTGTCTGGTACTAGGTATCAGGTGGTCTTCAGAATCTTCCTAAGACAATTCAAATGGAAGCGATGCAGTTTCCTGCCATGGTGCTGGTAGACTATCTAGGTTTCACAGGCATACAACAATGAAGTCGGCACTTCCTATTAATGGACTCTCAAATCCAGTGTCTCATTCTGCAGTTCATATCACACATTACTAAAATCCTAATCTTCTGAAGGCAGTTTCAGGAAATGCAGGTCCTTCCCCTCCTCATATACATTTCATAGCTCCACATTACCTAGAAAATGAAGTCCAAACTCCTGATGCTGGAAACCAAGGCCTTCTACAGGCTGTTCTAGTCTACTTTTCCAACCATTTCTATTTTTAAGCTTTATTGATGTGTTCCATTTTTACATTACAAACATTTATAGATTAATCCCACCTTGTAAGAGGTCTCTTGTAACAAAGCAAAACAAGTAAAACTAATAAAACAGTGACTTCATCTGAAATCTGTAGCAGCGCCTCCTCCACTTCTCCTTTTAAAAAAAAAAAACAAATCTATTTTTTCTGTACCATCCGTCACCAAGTTGGAAAAAAGAAAAATAAACATCTTGTAACAAACATGCTTAGTCAAGCAAAACAAATTCCCTCAATCGCTGTGTACAAAGATGTATTTCAATGACTATTCCCTATGTCAGCTCTGCTCCAGCCAAGCTGGTCAACTCAATACTGTCCCTGAGTGTGCTTCAGGATTTTCTGGGTCTGGGTCTCCATTCATGCTCTTCTTCTCCCTATTAGAACAATCTGAAATTCTTCTCCACAGTTGACCTAGAACAAGTCTCTGATCATGCCATTCTCTGGAATCTCTTCCTCTTTGGAAGCCATGGGTTTCACCATCTATCTCCTTCAGTTGGCACTCTAGCTTTGCTACTTCTTGGTGGCTCTCATGAATCATCATTGATCTTGATTGCGTATGTGTGTGCATGGGTATGTGTTCTTTCTACAAGTGGGTTTTAAATTCTTTAAGAGAACAGTGTATTACTGTGCATTACATATCCCTTCATCCCCCCACCCACACAGCACCTAGCAGTCAGCCAATAAACATTAAGTGCCTACTATGCGCCAGGTGCAATGCTAAGCATAAGAGATACGAAGAATGGGGAAAGACAATCCTTGTTCTCAAGGAGCCCACAGTCTATTAGGGGAGACAAAGTGCAAATAACTAGGTCCAAACAAGCTTTATACACAGAATAAATTAAGAGGGATTAGGATAGCTGTAACCAGAATGGCCTTTGTTTCCTTTGGGTGGCTCAGTTTACCTCATTGGGCCTTGCTGGGTCTGCTGTTCCTCTTCTGGGACAGGAAGCCCAGAGACCATGCCAGGAAGCAGAGAACTTCCTGTGTGATGAGTCATGGGGCTGGCTGAGGGGAGGTGTTAACTTCAGAGCCATGCCCTATTGGGTGTTAACCTAGTCTACGATAGGGGGAGGGGCCAGCTCAAGAATCAATCAGCCCTGGTCATTCAGGCGGTGCTTGATGATGTCAAAAACTCTATGAGAGGGGAGAGGACAGCTTGAACAGCCCTCTTTCCTTTTCCTGTTGGCGCAGGAGCAGTGGCAAGCGTGACTCTGGGCCAGCCCTTGCTCTCAGGCTGAGCCCAGTTGTTGGTAACTATGAATTGTATTGGGTCTGTCTGTTGATATTTGTAATTTGTTTGTATTTTGTTTTGAAGTTCGGGGTGCTGGTTCATTTCCCCCGATCTAAATGAATGTTCTGAAACTCGGGGTGCTGCCTTTTTCCCCTGAAGTAAGTGAATGAATCTGTATTTGGTCTGTCTCTTGATGCTTGTCTGTATGCTGCCCTGAACTAATTGAATGCTAACTGAATGCTGGCATTTTTTCCCCTGAACTAAATGAATGCTGTCTGTATGCTAACTGAATGCTGGATTAAAGTAAGCTGGTCAACCCCTTCACTGTGCTTTCCTTGTTTAAGCAGATAAAAAGAACCTGTGCTTTCCCAGCATGCTGGCAGCCTCCTGGGTGCTGGCTGTGGGGGGATCTTACACCCCCACAGAAGCTGCTAGATAGATTGTTAAAACAATAGGTTACCTATGGGAGGTGGCATTTTAGAACAGAATGAAATGTCAAGAATGCTGTTGTAGAGTCCGAAGACCTGAGTTTAAGTCTTGGTAATGCTACCTTCTGCCTGTACAGCAGCAGTAGTAGCTAACATTTATATCACACCTACTATGTGCCAGGCACTCTACTAAGTGCTTTACAATTATCTAATTTGATCCTCACAACAAACCTGGGAAGTAGGTGCTGGTTTTTTTTTTTTCATTTTACAGATGTGGAAACCGAAGTAAAAGATGATTAAGTGACTTGTTTAGGGTCACACAGCTAGTAAGTGTCCAAGGCTAGATTAGAATTCAGGTCTTCCTGATGTCAAGTGCACAAGGCTCTGTGCACTGTGGTGCTCCCTAGCTGCCTCTGATTAAGTCATTTAACTTCTCTGGGACTCAGTCTCCAGCCATGAATGAGGGGAGTTGGACAAAAGGCTTTCTATAGTGGATGGTGCCCTGGTGTTGGAGGCAAGAAGACTAAAGTTCAAATGCTCTCTGACACTTCCTGGCTAAGCGACCTGACAAGGTACTGACTATCCCCTAACCTCCCCTGTCTCATTTATAAAATGGAGGTGGAATCCACAGCATTTGCATCTCCAATTTAATGGGAGGTAGTGTGTATGGCAGGATGAAAAGAGCTCTGAAGTCAGAAGACCTGGGTTCAGATCCTGATTCTGGCACTTTCTACCAGTGTGACTTTGAGCAAACTGCTTAAATCCAAACTCAGTTGGTTTATTCTATAAAATGAGAGGGGTTGGAATAAATGATCTTTTCTGGTTCTGGGTCTATAATCCTACGACTTGATGCTTTAAGGTTCCTCCCAATTGTAATCTATAACCACAGATGTACTAACTTCCAGACCCCAGTTCTGAACTCCTTGGGAAGCCTGGTGAAACCAATGGGCCATTCCTCAGAATAATGCATAAATTTAAATGCATTAAATAAAATACATTTTAAATGCATTAACTAAAATACATAGGGTGGCAAAGGAAACCAAGCCTACTGAAATGGAGTCATCAGCTATTTTTACAAAATAAAACAAGCTTACAAAGCCACCCTGGGCAATGGGGTAGGGGGATGGGGAGAAGAACTGAGTGTTTTGGGAGACAGAGAGGTTCACTCAGAGGACAGAGATAGGCTGAAATGGTGAGTGAGAGGACACTGAAGGAGCACTGTTCTAATTGCAACTTTGCCAGGGGCCATCTGAATAATATAAGCCTTAAAAATAATTCCAAAAAGACCAGAGATTTAGAACTGGAAGAGGCCCTAGAGACCATCTAGTCCAATGCTCTCATTTTTCAAATGAGAAAACTGAGGCCCAAAGGAGTCATTTGCCCATGGTCATGGAGCTGATAAACAGCAGAACTGAGGTTATATGCCATGATAGGACATATACAGGAGCAGCCATCACAGGGACTAACCCTTGATCCCATAAAACCCAGATAAGGCTTCAAGTGGGGTACAGCCAGTGGCCTTATCAATGTTCTTCTCCTCAGTCTGAAAGACATCCTGAGTTTCTGCCCATTCAATTCGACAATTTAGTAAGTGTTTAGTTTGTGTTTATCACTGCTCTATATTCTGGGGGTACAAAGATTAAAAGGGATTCAGTCCCCTCAAGGAGTTTCCATTCTACTAGAAGAGTAGGATAAACAATAAGTCAATACAAATTGTATTTTACAAAGAACAAGAAACAAACATGGGAGAAGAAATGTAAGTCAAAGGACTTGAGTTGAAATCCTAGTTCTGGTATTTACCGTGTGATCTTGGCCAAGTATCGTAACCTGTCTGAGCCTCAATTGCTTCTTCTGGAAAATTAAAGGGTCAAACAAGATGACCCCTAAGGTCTGTCCCAATTCTAAATCTACAATCATACGATCCCAATGCAAACTTAGTTCAAATGGTAAAGAGCATTAGCAGAGTGAAGAAGGGAAGGTCTCACGTAAGAGTCAAATATTTATGTAAATATATGAAAATACAAGGTTTCTACCCCTTAGGCTTTAGAGATACAGTAGGAGATAGTAAGAAGTAATGTGGTGTTCTAGAATCTGAGAACCTGGGTTCAAATCACTTTCATTTAAACTCTCTGAGTTTCAATTTATTCATCTTTAAAATGAGGCAGTTATTCACAACCACATAAAAAATGCTCCAATTCACTAATAAGAGAAAGGTAAATCAAAACAATTCTGAGGTTTCACCTCACACCATGCAAATTGGCCAAAAAATGACCAGAATGGCAATGATCAGTGTGGGAGGAGTTGTGGACTGTTGGGCACATTATTGGTGGAGCTGTGAAATGGTACAACCATTTGGAAAGCAATTTGGGATTATGCAAATAAAGTGACTAAAATGTCCACATCCTTTGAACCAGACTCCGTTTCTGGGTTTCCACCCCAAGAAAGTCATCAATACAAAGAAAGGCCCCACATACTCCCAAATATTTATAGCAGCACTTTTTCTAATAGTTAAGAATTGGAAATAAAGTAAATGCCCATCAATTGGGGAATGGCTGAACAAATTGTGGTAGGTGAATGCCAAAGAATATTACTGTGCTATAAGAAACGATTTGTATAATGAATAGAGAAGGATGGAGTCTATATGAACTGACACAAAGTAAAGTAAGCTGAGCCAAGAAAACAATATACACTGTAATTACAGTAATCTAAATTGAAAGAACAACCACAAACCAAAAAGTCTAAAGTAAATGCAACAAAATTATAAAGATCCAGCAGGACCCAAATGAAAAGCTATTAGAAGATATCCCCAACCTACTCTTTTGTGGAGGTGGGAGGTTGGCAATGTGTACATTATACATGTTTTCAGACTTTGTCAATATATTAATCAGTCGGGCTTATTTTTCCCCTAAAAACTACTATTTGTTCTATGTGATTGCTCTCTGGGAAGAGGACATAGAGGCTTACTTGGGATAACTATGATGACATAAGAAACAGAAGATAATAGCAAGAACTTATTTACAAAAAAGAAAAATAAATAAAATGAGGCAATTGGACTCATCCATCAATACACATTTAATATATGCTTACTTTATAATAGGCACTGTGTTTAATGAGATAGAAAGAAAGGCAGGCACACAGTACCTACCCTCAAAGAGCTTATATTCTAATGGAGGGTACTACATGGAAATCACAATGGACATGCAAGATGTAGAACTGTAAATGGAAGGCAACCTTAGAGGAAAAGGATCAGCAATGAGGGTCATCAGGGCAGAAGCAAATGGATGGAAAAAGTCTGAAAATTAGAGAGAATGTGGATAATACTGGGAGCAATTGGCTGGAGAAGACAGGAGGGGAGGGGACCAAGGTTTCATGTAGAAGAGTTTGCCTTGGCAAGAAAGATCATGTCTTCATTGGATATAGGAATAAAGAAAGAAATAGAGGGGAAAGATGCCTGAATGATGTAAGGTGAAGAGGTTGAGAAAAGAGGGAAGGAGCTCTTGGGGAATGGCCTCAAATTTGAAATGAAGTATGTAAGGTGAGGTCAGAGGCTGAGAGGGAGTGATGCTGGAAGTTTGAGTAGGGATGAATGGATTTAGAATAGCCACTGTGAGGCATGGGGTATGGAATTAAGTAAGGAACTATAAAAGGACTACCTTGTAGTGAAGGCCAAGGTAAGATTATTTAGCATGTGTTTTTCAATTTGGCAGCTTTGTAAATGGGACAGAAGGAAACAAACAGTGGGAGAAATTCAAGGTTGGAGTTTGGAAAGGCGTGATAGGCAAAAAGATAAGGCGTCAAGAGATTAAAGGACAGAGTACAGTGTAGAATTGCCCTGTATCAGGAAGAAGTCAAGATAGTGGAGGGAGGAGATCTCCACCAGTGCAAAGGTGATAGCCTTGGAAAGGAATAAAAGATAGAGGGACTGGCAGTCAAAGTAAGGATAAAGAATAATTGTAAGACACAGGAAAAGATAGAAGGATAAAAGAATATGCTCAGATAAAACAAATTTCAGAGTTCTTGAACATGGAAGTGGTACTGCTGTGGGAGATGGGAAAATCAAGGGTATGACCATATCTGGGTCAGGTGGACAGGAAGAGAAGGTCATAGAGACTTAGTGGATGAGGATCAAGGAGGTTAGGGTACTTGTGGGAACACTAGTATTCATGCTAAAGTGTCCTACTATGGCAAGAGCTGGGGAGAAAGAAAAGACTATGAACCAGGCATTTTAGTCTTTAAAGAAAGAAGGAGAATGTCCTTGGGGGTCAATAGAAAATGGCCACTAGGATCTGGATTAGCTGATAAATCTTGAGGCCATCCACCTCAAAAGAGAAGAAGTTGCTAAATGATGGTGGTAGAAAAAGAGCCTAGAAGTATCAATGGGGAAAAAAGAGTATTTCACCTCCTCTACCACGATAGGTGAGATAAGGAGTATGAATGCAAGTATAAACAATACCAAAAGGGGTGTCCAGGGGTGCCGTGTTATCGGAAGATGGATGGAGTTAGAAAGGAAAAAAATCAAGATAAAAGCAAGTGTGTTCAACGAAGCAGGCATTCTTAAGAGGACAGAAGAAGCTGCCAGATCTGGGGTGGGACACTGGGGAAGAAAAAGGGTTGACAAAGATGGGAATGAGGGAGAAGTCAGTTGGGATGAGTAACTGGCAGCCAGGACTTCTGAGTCACTAGGAGGGGGAGATTTCAAGGGAGTCTGAGATCCTTTTGTTTTGTGATCTTTGCTTATGAGGCCACTTATTTCATACTCTGATTACAAGATTGCCTTTCTTGTCTATGATTCTAAAAGACATGATACTCACTGCCTCCTTTAACCAGGATAAACATAGCCAGTGTCAAGAGTAACACCACTTGGTAAGGATATGAATAAAAAAATAAAAAAGCTCCTAGAGCTTCTGACGTTGACATTGGTTATTTACTTTCCAAAGATGCTCTCCTGCCATGAATAATTCAGTCTGTAATTCTAGGATAAATACAGACTTTTGTTGACTCTTCCTTGACCCAGTTAAAGGTATGAATCTGCCTGGGAACTTATTAAAGGAAAAGAGGGGAAAAGGTGATACTAGCAGAAATTTCAAGAGCTCACCGTACTCCAAGCTGACAAGCTGCCAGAAAGCTTCTGGCCTGTTTAGCATCATCGACATCTTTCATCTGCCTTGAAATGTTCCTCTACTATCCCACAATGGGAGAAAGTGACACCAAATTGTGCTTAAGTTAAAAGTCATCTTGTCAGGGACATGGAACAAGATCATAGATAATCTTCCTTGGAAGACCTTAATTAAAGAATAAGACTGAAATAAGATATGTATCCTCCAATGACATTTAAGATTTTTTTCCTCTCAAATGAATATAATAAAGGTAAAGTCCAAATTTAGATATATAAACTTTTAAAAACTTTCTTTTCTCCCTTTGTTCAGATTCAGGAGATATAACTCCAATAAAATTTTGGTGGCATGGTATTTCTGGTCTCAGAAAAACTGGATTCAAATCCCACTTCTGATTGTGACCTTAGGTAAGTACTTAACCTCTCTGGGTCTCAGTTTCTTCAACTACAAAACGAGGAGGATGATTGTCAAGGTCCTTTGCAGCTGATTCTATTCAGTGCCTTATTCTGCCATGAAAAGGATTCTGGGAAATTTTAGGCCTTCACAGGACAAGTTGATTGAAGTATAGGTTTAGAAAAGGTAGCACAAAACAATGTTGAGGCCAATGACCTAGGTTTGACTCCTGACTCTGCTTTGTTGTCATTCAGTCATTTTTCAGTGCTGTCCAACTCTCCGTTAACCAATTTGAGGTTTTCTTGTAAAGGTACTGGAGTGGTTTACCATTTCCTTCTCCAGATCATTTTACAGATGAGGAAACTGAGGCAAACAGGGTGAAGTGACTGGTTCAGAGTCACACAGCTAGTGATTGTCTGAGGGCAGATTTGAACTCAGAAAGATGAGTTTTTTTCTGATTCCAGGCCAGGTGCTCTATCCACTTCACTGACTTGCATTGGTAGAAAGAGTTCCTCAAGTGATATTTCCCTACACCAATAAAACCACAATTCCAGCTTCTGTCCCTATAAATACACTTCAATAGGTCCTCTACATTTTAGGGTGACTCACTTTACCTTGGCAAAGTCAGACCTATCTCCACCTTCATATTCGGGGGAGCACTTTCTTGGGGATAAGCATTTAACATTTTGTTTTAGTCTACTGAATCAAAGGCCATTTGATAACTTACAAACAGAGGAGTGGGATCTCCTGTCCTCGATATCTCTTCATCAAGTACCTGAATATAGAGATGTGAACTTCTAAAGAAAATTATAGCCAAAAACCTTCTTGTCCCCTTCACAGATTTTTTACAGTCACCCCTTGGATGCTTTTGCAGATTGCTCTTGACATCAGAACTAAACCACACTGTACATAATTAAAATCCTTCACTGGCACTGTGAGTTAAGCAGACTATATAGGTTCTGCATGCATGTATAGATCATTCTCATGCAGATTTTCTAGAGACAATAAAAAAAATCATGTATGTAAGTCAACTATCCTGTTTTAGGAAATCATGTTGATTATAATCTATTTTACATTCCTTTGAAAGCTTCCCTTCTTTTACTCATCTTGAAATAAAATGTATCTTGAAAATAAACCCCAGAGGAAATTTAAATTGTTTTATCTACTACCAGTGCAAGCGTGTTTCCAAATTTAACAAAAATGTATTCTAAACCAGTCTGGTAAGATCAAGTCTTTGATGGCCAAATTTGTTTCTGGACTCTTCAAACCACTTCCTTGTAGGGAGTATGTTTTAAATAATCAAAATTTCTCTAAAAAGTGCTAATAATTACAACCAATGTATTTATTTTTTGCCATTTTTCAGAGTCAATAACTTGTTTGAATATGCCTAGTTGAAGCTATTATAATTACGTGCACTATCTTTTCTTTCTCTCTTTTTTTTTAAATTTGGTGTTGATTTTAACCTTTTTTTCCTCTTATTAGCCTAAGATCTGACTTCAGAATCAACAAAGACAGTGGATTCTCAAATGAATCCCATAGCCCATGGCTCAGAACCACAAAAAATAGTTTTGAATTTTCAAGGATCATGTTTAAAGTTAAAAGTGTCCCTCACATCACTTTTCTCGATCCAAGACCACATTCAGAGCTGCCTCACAGAGCATCCAAATTTAATATCTATGTCCCCCTCAAGAAAAGGAAAGGGGCCTTTATCTTCCATGCAGACTCCCAAGCCAATAAGGCATCAAATAAGACAAATTTTATTTAGTCTCACAAAAAATGCAAAGAACTCACACGCAAACCCATAAATATTCAAGACAATTCTCCTTCCTTTCCAAAGGACCTCCAAATCCCCCAAGAACTTATATAGTCCTTCATACTTCTAACATTACCCTAGGATAGAAGCATCATCCTCATTCATAGGAAAAGAAAGCCCTTGATATTACATGACTTTATTTTGTCATTTTAGGCAAAAGATTGGCCCCAGATTTATGATTCCGCCCTAGAGTTGATGTCTCCAACTTCCATCAGAAAAAAAGAGCCATGAGGATAACAGCGAGTTAACCTATTTATTTATGGTAAACTTCTCCTCTACCAGGAATTCTAGATTTGCTCCAGACTTATGATGTCTCCCTGAAATTGAGGAAATTTCAAGCAGGAAAGGGCTTAAGGTTCCTAAGGAGTCTAATAAATCATGACTATGTTGAGTCTCGTATCTTCCAAGAACCTACAGAGTTTCCTTCCTAGAACTGAGTGATGATGTCACACTACCACCCTTTAAAATAGGTAAAGTAATGCTAGAAAGTCTAGCAACATTCTCCTTTGGTAGGTCCCACCCTTCTTCAGTATTCATACAGTCCACATTACTCACAATACTAGTGAAGGGTTTTATTCTTCCATTATGTGGATCAATCCTTTGTTTTTTCTTGGCTATCATTCTTGTTCAGGAATTCCTCCACTGGGTTCTGGATTGCTATGCTACTTCTAAACCATGTGTTGATTTCTTTGTAGAAGTTCCATTTGAGTTTACAAGAAAGTTTTCCCAAAATGAATGAGATATTTATTTTTATCAGGTAGTTTCAATACCCTAACAACTAAAAAAATGTAATTAATCCCAGCAGCTAATTTAGCCACCCTTCCTTAACAATCCTGAATATCCCTTTCAGGAAGTACAGAGCATAGGAAAGCAGGGTTTTGAGCACAGCCTGGGTAAGACAAGAAAAAATTCTCCCTATACTGAGTTCCTGCAGAAGAAAGAAAAACTCTTCCCCAACTCTAGGGTAAACTGAGGGGTGGTTTCTTCCATGAGATTTTGCCTGGCTGATCACCAACCTACACAAGACAGAAGACTGGAACAATTGAAATAAGTATACTGAGAAAAGAGCAATATTAAAGCTAAATAGTTTTTGAATAAAGAAAGCCCATGTGGGAGGCCCACACTAGTAGGCTAACATCCCTTCTCTCACTTAAAACATTTCAAGTTGCCCCTTTTATTCCTTCCTACAGAATGTGGGAATGTTTCCCATCTTAATTTAGTACTTTTCTTATCTTTTTCCTTGAAAGAACTACAAAAATGCTTTCTTTTTAATTCTAGGTTTGGCCATTTTTAACCAGAGAAACTCTATCCAATGGTTACTTACATTAGAGGGTCCCACCCACAGAGATTTTTGTCTCTCTACCGAGGCCTTGAGTGGGAGCAAGGGACTCCTGGTGAGAGCCAATCCCTGTGGCCTCCCTTTCTTCCACCCACCCCATCAAGAAAATGAGGGGTTTGGGCTAGATGGCCTCTAGGTCCCCTTCCAGCTCTAAATCTATGATCCTGAAATCCCAAATTAAGTGACTTGCCCATGTTCATACAATTAATAAATTTTGGAGACAGGATTCAAACCCAAGTCTTTCCTGACTCAAAATCTAGCCCTCCTTAATCACAGAAACTCGAGAATTTTACTGTGTTGGAAAAATAATTACATTTCTGTTAGAATTAATTCTTTTAATTCAGACAAGATTTCTTTTCCTATAGGGGAATTTAATTTCAGTGCATGGAAAAGAAATGTTCCTCTGAGAGAGACAATAAATCATTTCCTTCTCAATGCATTACACTTTACTTGGGGGAGTCACCTCAGACTCCAGAACTTTCAGACTGGAAAAGTCTTGGAAGGGTGGTCTTGGAAGAGGGAGACTCAATCAGTCAATTGATCAGTACACATTTGTTAAGTTACATTTCAGAAGACTATAGAGCTAGAAATGGGTCAAGTTATAAAGTACTCTAAATTCCAAGCAAATGAGTTTATATCCAGCTCTTCTCTGTTCACACAATTGCCCCTCATCACCACTGGCCTAGATCACTGCAACAACCTCATAATTGGTCTCCCTGCTTCGAGGCCATACTACACACTGCAACCAAGATAATTTTCTTTAACTGCAGGTCAGACCAGATAACTCCTCTATTTAATCAACTCCAGTGGTTCCTTATTGCCTCTGGAATTAAATATCAACTCCCACCTTTCCCACCAAAATAGTTGGACATTATTTTCTTCTGTACTTTGATATCCAACCAAAATGGCCATCCCTGTTCCTCACATAGGACACTCTATTCCCCAACTCCACACCTTTGGCCTGGCTATTCCACATGCCTAGAATCCACTCCCTCCTTACCTCTGTCTCAGAGAGCCCCTTTCTTCTTTCAATATGCAGCCAAATACTACTTAGGTGAAGTCTTGCCTGATCTCCCAGTTGCTAGTGCCTTTCATCTCAAACAAGGTAATATTTAACTATTTTGTAAATATTTTTGTAAACATTGCAAATATTTATTTGCTTCATATATCTGCTATGTATATTCATGTGTGTACTTATTCTCTCCTGCATTTAAATGTAAGCTCCTTGGGGTAGGAATTGTTTCATTCTTCCTGCATGCGTCTCCAGAACAGTGCCTGGTACATAATCAATCCTGATTAAACATTTGCTTCTTGACTTAGTGACTGATTGTAGGGAGCCATTGAAGTTTATGTAGTCATTTCTGTGGGAGCCATGTGGGAGGGAGAGAGTCCCATGCTTTAGGAAAAATTACTTTGACAGCTAAGTAAAGGATAGATTAGAGTCAGGACCTAAGACTTGAGTTAGAGACACCAAACTGGAGACCATAACAATAATTGAGGAAAGAAGTGAATAGGGAATGAGCTAAGGTGATGGTGGAATGAGCATAAAGAAGGTAAAGAATCACTAGATGCTGTGAAAAAAGAAATTACAAGATTTGACAAGTGATTAAATATGTGGGGTGAGCAAGAGTAAGGAGACAAGATTGAAAGCAAAATTTCAAACCTAAGTGACTGGAAACATGGTGGTGCCCTTGACAGTAATAGGGAAATTAGGAAGAGGAGTCAGTTTGGTAGAAAAGATGAGTTTTGCTTCAGACATTCTGAGTTTGAGATGTCTAAGGTACATCTTACTCTAGATGTCAAAGAGACAGTTATATGAGGTTATCTCAAGAGAGCAGTTAGGGCTGGATGCATATATAAATCTGGAAAACATATACATCTACATGATAGTTGAACTCATGGTATCTTGGTAAGATCTCCAAGTGATAGAATATAGAGAAAAAACAGGAGAAAGCCAAGGACAGAGCCTTTAGGGACATCCACAGTTAGTAGGCATGACATGGATGAAGAACCAACCTGAAAAAGGAGCAGTTACACAGACAGGAATATAACCAAGAGAGAAAAGAAATGAAAACTGAGAAGAAAAAAAACATCCAGGAGGAGGTGAGAAACAGTGTTAAATATTGCAGAGAGGTCAAAAAGGGTGAAGATTGTAAAATATCATTAGATTCGACATTTATGAAATCATTGGTGACCGATGGGAGGAGTGGCAATTTTAATTAAATAATGAGATCAGAAGCCAGACTGCAATGTTTAGAAGAGAGAGGTTAGGATATGGGGAATTGAATTAAGATAATTTTTTTTCAAGGAATATAGCTGAGAAATCAAGGGAAGGCATAGTATGATAGTTATCAGGCAAGGTAGGATCAAATGATTTTTTTTTCAAAACTGAGGAAGACAGGAGAGTTTGTAGGCAGCAAGGAAGAAAATAAGATTGGGAGAGACTGAAGATTTAAGAGAGAGTGGAGGTGATAGTTGGTACAATTTTCTGGAGAAGATGAGAATGGATGGGATCAAAGCTTCCTATTCCACAAAATTATAAATAAATAAATATTTCTGTTACTTGAGAATTTTAATTCCCAGGACTTTTTTCCCCCTTTTTGGTGGAGAAGTAATTATATTCTTACTGGGAATAAGTTTTTCAATCCAAAGAGCATTTTACTTCCTATGTTAATGATTTTTTAAAAAATTCAACATTATTTTATTTTCATCACCTAATTTCCTTCTTCCCTCCTTTCCTTCTACCCTTCAATCCCTTGTCACCTTGTCTTATTGTCTTCCTTGATAAGCCCTACCCTTGCTTTACTTTCACCACTCACCTCTATTTTTTCTACTCATGTACTATTAAACACAATTGTGAGAAATCTTTAAATTCTACTGATTTGGTTCACCATAAATTCATGTTATCTAATTATCTTATGTCAACTGAATTCATTTTCAAAAAGGAAATCTTTGTGCTCCTCTGTCATAAAAGCAAAAACAAAATCCATTACAAACTCATGAAGTCCCACAAAAATTCCTGCATCAATCACGTCAAAAAAATGCCTCGGTTTGCACTTTAAGCCCATCCCCTCTCTATGTGAAGGTGGCTACTATGTTTTATCATGACTTCTCTGGAATTGTGGTTTTTCATTGTGTTGATTACAATTTCTAAGTCTCAAAATAGTTTGTGTTTATGATATGGTTATTGACTAACTTGTTCTAATGATTCTGCTCCCTTCACTTGGCATCAGTTCATACAAGTTTCCCAAGGTTTCTCTGAAACCCTCTATATATTTTCTTACAGCACAATAGCATTCCATCATGAACATATGCCATAACTTGTTCATCCATTCTTCAATTGATGGGCAGCCTCCTAGTTTCTAATTATTTGCCACCATGCTAAATAAAATACTGCTAAATATGTTTGAACATATGGATCCTTTCCTCTTTCTTTGACCTCTCTGGGGTATACACCTAGTAACAGTACCTCTGGGTCAAAGAGTATACACATTTTTATAGCTTTTGAGTCATAGTTGCAAATTGCTTTCCAGAGTGGCTGGACCAGCTCACAGTTCTATTAATAGTACATTAATGTACCTGTTTTCCCACAGGCCCTCCACCATTTATGATTTTCCTTTTTTATCAACTTTACCAATATAATGGGTATCAAGTGGTACCTCAGAGCCACTTTAAATTAGATTTCTCTAATTTTTAGTGATTCTGAACATTTTTATATATGGCTATTGATAACTTGGATTTCTTTCTCTAGGAAATACCTATTTATATCCTGTGACTGCTTTATTAACTGGAAATGGCTTTTATTCTTTAAAAATTTCAATCAGTTCTTTACATATGTTAGCAATGAGATGGTTAGCAGAGAAACTTGATGCAATAATTTTCCCAATTTCTTTTTTCTCTTTTAATTTTAGCTACATTGGTTTTGTTTTTGCAAAACCATTTTAATTTTAGGTACTAAAAGTTATTCCTTTTACCTCCTGTGAACTTCTCTGTCTCTTGTTTGATCATGTATTCTTTCCCTGTCCATAGATCTAATAGGCAATTTCTTCCATGCTTCACTAATTTGTTGATGATGACACTCTTTTCATATGAATCATATGCCAAACTAGAGCTTGTCATGTGATGCAATGTGAGCTGTTGCTATCTAGATAACTAGATACCTAGTTATTATATTGGCTTAGATTACTGATGAACTATTAATATTTTTCCAGTTATTTAGATCTATTTTTATTTGTCTAGAGAGTGTCTTTTAATTGTGTTTATATTTCCTGTGTGTGTGTGTGTGTGTGTGTGTGTGTATGTTGGCAAGAAGACTCCCAAGCATTTTGTACTATTTATAGTTATTTTAAGTAGAATTTTTATTTCTATTTCTTCCTGCTGGATTTTGTTGTTGATATACAGAAATGCTAATGATTTGTGGAGGTTTATTTTATGTCTTGCAACTTGGCTGCAGTTTTTAATTGTTTCAATTTGTTTTTTTTCAGTTGATTCACTAGGGTTCTCTAAATCATTGTATCATCTGCAAAAATATTATAATTTTATCTGCTCTTTGCCTGTACTTATACTTTCGATTTCTTCTTGTTGTCATTGGTATAACTAGAATTTGTAACACTATATTGAATAGTAATGGCCATCTGTTTTATCCTTATCTTTAGTTTATCACTATAACATAAAAGACTGGCTCTTGGATTTAGAGAAATATTAGCATTATATTAAGAAAAGGTCCTTTCATTCCTCTGCTTTCTAGTGTTTTAATAATAATTTATGCTATATCTTGTCAAAAATTTATTTTAACAATTTAAAAATAACTTTTTAAGAAAACAAATGAATATTGTTGTTGGAGGCACAGGTAGAGACTGGCTTGGCTCCTTCATTTCTCTCTTTTCTGCACATTCCCAAATTCAGAAATATCAAATTACAAGGACAGGCTGATCAGGAAAAGAAAAATATTCATCAGCTCCAGATTCCTTGAATACAACAATAGAACTAGAAAGAAAAATTGTGAAATTTTTGATCCTATCTTGGGAGAAAGGTGCATTATGCTATCACCCTAAAGTCATCTTTGCCAGGGAAGAATCCCTTAAATAATGTGTAGTGGGGAGACATTCTTATTCTACCCGCTTACATCTTGTCATCCTTATACCAAGGTCTTTTGTTTTTCTGTTGCTGCCAATCAATAGAAAATAAAAACAATGCTCTGTTTGAAGAAGCCGTGATGTAAAATGGGAAGAAATTGCTAATTTTTATTATTTTTTAAGAATCAAAAATCCAAGTAATCCCAACAGTTCACATTTCCTTAAGGCAGAACATGACCCCACACAAATCAGTACAAGTCAATACAGGCCCTCCTTAGCCTTAAGCAGGTGAAAGCCATACTTTCATAGAACTCCTCCAGCAAAGTACCCAGATGTATCTCAGGTCCAGGAAGAACTCAAGGAGAGCTTCTATCTAGGAGATGACCTTGACCCGATGTCCTCTGGCCTACAGGCCCAGAAGCTACTTTGATTAAAATGATTGTTCAGGATAAAATCACAATAAAGTGAACTATTTAAAAATAAAATGCCAGTAAAACATAGGTCTCAGGCATATAAGTGGTATAGTGGATAGAGTGCCAGGCCTGAAGTCAGGAAGACCTAAATTCAAATCCAGCCTCAGACATTCTCTAGCTGTATGACATGGGGCAAGTCACTTCACCCTGTTTGCCTCAGTTCCATCATCTATAAAATGAGTTGGAGAAGAAAATGGCAAACCATTCCAATATCTTTGCCAAGAAAATCCCAAATGGGATCACAAAGAGTCAGACATGACTGACAAGTGATTGAACAACAAAAAACAAAAAAACATAAGCTCAAGTTTCGTAGTCTTATATCCACCCTCTCAATTAAAATACTTGCTTCTTTCCCTAATCCTTGCAAAACTTGCAAGTATTTCTTAGGTTAATTTGGTATTTTCTCATTTTTTTTCTTTTAAGGGGTTACAAGAATGTCAATAAACACTTTCAATACTATTTTATTTTTGTTTTAACCCATATGATAATTTCTAATGTCTCCTGCCCTCAAGTAGCCCACCTCAAGGGTTCTAAGGCTCTCTCACATTTAAAATTCTGTTAAGTCTAACTTCCTACAAGTGGAGGAATGGGATGAATAAGACAGAGAAGGATGAAGAAAGGGAAAATGAAAGATGACAGGATACTCCTGGCAAAAGTCTATAAAACAATGCCCCCAAACCCACTGTCTTTTAACATTTCTAAGGATAACTTTGCCCATTACTAAATGCACCAGAGGCCCTGACACTAGGTGGTCTAGAGAAATGAATTCAAAAATCAGAGTCTCTAGAGGGAGATATACACACACACACACACACACACACACACACACACACACACACACCACTGTCACCACAATCACCACCACCACCACCGCCAGTGTATAATAGAACATCTAATAGGAATATGAAAGTGTTGAGAGTGAGTATCCAGGGGAAAATATGTTTGTTTAACAAAGGAAGAAAGACGACATTACAAGTTTGAGACTGAAAAGTAGTAAAATTAGTTTGATCTACTCCATGAAACCACAAATTCAGTATAGCCTTGGGAATTTTCATTTCTTGGGATATTTTTTCTCTTGTGAATGGTAAAGATGTTTTATTACTTCAAGGAAGGTATCGATTCAATCACTATATCATATTAATATATAAGATTATAGATATATCTATATCCATCTATCCATCTCTCTATCTCTATCACAATTAAATATATTATCTGCCTCAAATATAAGTTGCTCCAGGTTCAAGGTGCTTTCAGGGCATTCATCTACTTAAAATCATAGCTCATAAGTCCCCATCAGTATGCTTACTTTTATTAGTCAGGTAGACAACTAGTCCAGAACAAATATAGTTAATGAACATTAGCATAATATGGAAATAGTAATAAAATATTTTCCACACAAACCTGGGCAAATCGGGGAGAAATAGTGAGCATGCACGAGGAAAACATGTAGAGAGAACATGTCTGAGGTAGCCACAGGTGAAAAAATGTTTTAGGACCAACTGAACTGTTTTCACCAATTTTGACCCTTCCCTAAGACTTCTCATAACTTCCCTCAAAAGCTTCTTTCAAAATTAGGCATTTATTACTATCCCTCTGACTGAATCTAGTGGCCAGGCACCATATTAAGTTTTCCACATCCAGAAAGCTATGGCCAATCCAGGAAAACTCAAGCTGATTCATTCATTCCACCTTCATGTCCCCTTTTCATTAGCAGTTTTGGAAGCTGTCTTTTCACATGGCGAAAATTCCAAGAGCTTCTCTCACTCTTGCTTTTTGATACTGAAAAATCACCCAGAAGCTTCTTCTGCATTCTCCAAGTTGCCAAGTTGCCTTTGTGAACATTCTCCCACTTTGACCTCGCGGTGCTGTGACTTCAGGCTACTTAGGAGCTCAAATGCAGCTCCCTTAAGGCTTTACATTGACCTCTTTTTTTAACTCAGTTCCTTGCCACATGTATCAGTGACACATTCAATCTGTGACTCAAACTGTTCTTCCCTTGAGGGAAGCATGTCTTCCCTTAAGAAGTGTTTTTTTTTTTAACTTAGGGTAGTAAAGTACATGAACTGGGAATTTCAGAGGCCTATCAGTGTCTTTAGTTGTTCCTGATCTCACAACTGGATATTACAGTGGATAAAGCCCTGGTCCAAGAGTCAGAAAGACCTGAGTTCAAATCTAACTTCAGACATTTACTAGCTTTGTGATCCCAGACCAGGGGTGGGGAACCTGCAGATTCAAGGCCACATATGGCCCTTTAGGTCCTCAAGTGTGACCCTTAGACTGAATCTAAACTTCACAGAACAAATTCCCTTAATAAAAGGATTTGTTCTGTAAAACTTGGACTCAATCCAAAGGCCACACCCAAGGACCTAGAAGGCCACATGTGGCCTCCGGGCCTCAGGTTCCCCACCCCTGGTCCAAGCAGTTAGTCTTTGGATACTCTTTCTATAATTAACAACTTTAACTCTATATAATGTCTTCTTATCCTCAGTGAGAGGCCTGCTAGTCAATTTTCAAGTACTCTCTGAAAATTGCTTTTTTTTAACCCAGAGATTTTAAAATCATAAACTCATTCAAGTAATTTACCAAAAAAAAATTCATTTGTGTATCCTTTAGTAAATATTTCCTAGTTCCCCAGATAATGTATAGCATCTCACATAACACTGTCAAAATCCTTATCTCCTAGATCATAAAGCAGTCCTAAACTATAAGTCCTCTGTGTAGATCTAAGGGTAACATTTTACCCCATACCTCTGAGATTCAGCAACCAAGTTACCTAACTTTATTCTCAATATACACAGTAGTACTACAAGTAACAGTACTCACACAAATATATGCCAAAATTATCCTTAAGTCTTACTTGAAAAGGAAAGAGCAGAAAACCCTATTGTCTCCTAGCATGAAAATAAGAGAAAGAAAATATTGATTTTTCCCCAATAGATCCCTGCAATACTAAGGTATTCAAGATATGGATCTAGCATAAACTCCTAAAATATTGTACCCATGGAAATGCCCACTTTATGTATGGGTTTATAAGATAACCCCAACCCAAGTGCAAGAGACTCTGTAGTTCTACACTTTTCAAAGTCATAGCTCATGAGATCCCACTGATATATTCATCTTTACTAGGGATTCAGAGGACACAAGTTTAAATCAAAGACATTTAAAGTCTTTTCCTGTTCCCACAGTTAGGTATTACAGTGGATATTATGGAAGAACCATATCCTATCCCGTGTCCACACTTAGGATAACTTCTCCCACAAAGACATATTCCATTATTGGGGGGTAATGGCAAGTAAAGTGGAACTTTTTGTTGTCTTTTTTTTGGAGTGCTTCTCAGCACTAAGGCAATAAAGTGCCTTTGAGTCTTGCCTTTGTTTTAGTCAAGAGTCTTTGATTAAAGTAGGAGTCTTTGATGACCTGCTTAAGTCACAGGGAGGCTTAGGTCACATGGGTTTGAGTCCCATGGTTATGATGCCCTCTGACCCTGAAGAAGTGTATATATACTCTGAGATGAGTGTTTTGCTTGGGGCTCACTCACTGGAAAAGTGTCATTTGATTTGACCAAAGGAGACTCTGGGTAACCATTAAGGAGCCCCTATGGCTTTGAAAACCCAGATGCTGGTGCTTCTCTCTCTGGTCATTATGTATGTAATGCCTTAGACAGATAGCTAGAAGCCTATCTGCTGATTTGTGTTTATTTGCTCTGTTTGTATAATTTCTGCTTGTAATTTCTATTTGTGTTTTCTCTGAAATTCATGCTGCTGACTTTTCCCCCTGAACTAAGTGAATGATATATGTTTGTTTAATTAAAGTGAGATTGTAAATCCCTTAAAGTTGCTTTCCCTAGAAAAGCAGAGCAAAGAATCTATGCTAGCAGCCCTCCTGTGTGCTGGTGTTATTGGTGTTACACAGCCACAGTAGCATCAAGGAGCATTGCTGTTATATGGGGAAAAGGAATATTTGTAAAGAATGCATATGGTCAAGGTTTATATGGGGCCCTGGCAAGGACATGTAAGTATATGTATGATGTGAACACATGAGGCAAGAGCACATATTTAGAGCAGTTCATAAATGGGTAACATGGCTAACCTCAGTATAGGCATGGAAGGGGCAACCTTCATCTCTAATGATCTTATCATCACATTGCTTTTGTCTAACTTGCCCCTGTGTAATATTAAGTTAGGACTTTTTTTTTTACTGTTTTAGAATGCTAAATTAAATAAGTGTCTTTGATTGAGCCTTACTGGGTGCAAAGCCCCAGGCCCAAACCCCTCTTTACTAGGTGCTAAGCCTATGTGGGTGTGAACCCCCCAGGGCCCTAAGGGGAGTTGCTTAGACCAGAGCCAAGAGTAGGCACCTAAATTCTGGTCACTCAGATGATGTTTGATGATGTCCAAAGACTGTATAAAAAGAGAGAACAGAGTTGTTTGCTTGATGCTCTCACTCCTGGAGGAATGTTGGCATGGGACTCCGGACACCTACTCTAAGAGACTCCTGGTTCATCAACCCAGATGTTGATGGTTTCTTGGTAACTATGAATTGTGATCTGGACTGTTTATATTGTGTATGTTTGTAACTTGTTTGTATTTGCTCTAAAGTTCAGGTTGCTGGCTTTTCCTCCTGAACTAAGTGAGTTTATATGTATATATTGGATTAAAGTAGGATTGTTAACCCCTTAACTCTACTTTCCTTAGTAAAGCAGATCAAAAGAACCTGTGCTGGCACTGTTCTTGTTGTTGGGCTTGTGTTGGTCTTTCACCCCCACAGCAGCTGCTAGGTGAATTGTAGCTGCAAAATGGCATAGTCGGCAGGACCTGCAGATTAAAAGGAAAGTATGGTGTTTTGGGTATTGAAATAGTGGTTGAATGTTTCCCAGTTATTGGATTGCTCTTTGCACTTGTGACTATGGTGTGGAGCCCCGGAGCAACAGAAGTCTGAAGGAGAACAGGCAAATGGCAGTGATGGTTTTCCAGGAGCCCAGAGCAGGGACCCTGGGAGATAATCCCTCCTTCCCTCTCCCTATCATACTAGCCCACTGGAGGAGACAGGCCGCAGAGGAAGCTGTGGGAGGAAAACAAGCAGAGGCTTTGGGGAGGGCTTGAGCTGATAAGCCTGGCCCCAGAGGACTGCGTTGGAAGAGTGAATGTTTGGAGATCGTATTGTATGCAGAGTTTTGAAACAGGAGCAGAGAACTGCCTTCATACAGACTTCAAAGAAAAAGCAGAGAATTGACTTCGTGTAGATTTGGTGAGGAAAGATAAGAAGGGGATGGTAACTGTTGACATATTAACACAGATGGAGCAGAGGACTGTTTGCATGGGAACTTTGCAAAGCTGAAAGCTCTGAGCTGCCTTGGAGCTGACTTTGGTGAGGTGAGGAAAAAGGTAGAGAACTGCCTATATTGCATGATTTTGGTGGAAGCCAAAAGAGGCCAGCCAGAGCTGAAGGACCGTGAACCCAGGACCTTGGAGTTCAGCCCTGGGGCAAGATGGAAACTTTTCAGCAAGGAGCTAAGTGTGCCTTTTTACTGCCTCCCCCTGGGGCTATTTGGGACCCAGGAGGGTAGGGTGGATTTGTTTATGATGAGGTGGGGGAAGTGCCTTGGACACCCAGGGATCCCACCCTATTGGCTTTATTTCCCAGCCTCCCCCCAGGACTTGGAAGCAGGGGGTTGGAATAGTATGGGGAGAATGGACCCACAGCAGAACTTTATTTGGACTTTTTCTTTGAGTTGGGACTTTATGTGCCAAGAGGAAGCCGGCAGCGACAGTGTAAGGAGAAGGACATATCCCCAAGAGAACTTTATTTGGACTTGTTTGCTTTGGGACTTTACTAATTAAAGCATGTTCTTGCCTTAGGGTATTGGGAGGAAACCTGAATGGCAGCATGGGGAGAAGGACCCACCCTCAAGAAGTACTTTACTTGGACACTATTAATTGAAGAGATTGTTACTTGCTGGGACCTAGGGGTCGATCATGTTTGTATTGTAAAAATGTTATTTTGGGGATGATACTGAATGATATGTTTAGTTATAGTTCTCTGATTGATTGAAGAGATTATTACTTGCTGGCACATAGGGGTGGATCATGTTTGTATTGTAAACAAGTATTCAGGAATGACACTGAGTGGTATGTTTTGTTTTGTTGTGAATGATATGTTTCAGCTCCCTGATTGATTGGATCACAATGTATAATGCCTGTATTTGTTCCAGGATCCATGGCTACTTAGATTATGTAAAGTCATGTATCCTAGAACTGGGGGTGGAGGGGGGGGGGAGTGTATTGGTAATTAAGATGGGCATTTAGCACTTATTCAATCAAGTGCCCTTGAAGAGTTTGGCCTTTGTTTCCTCGATTAAATTAGGAGTCCTTGATGACCTCCTTGCCTCAAGGGAAATCCTAGATTACATGGGTTTGAGTGACATGTTTGTGACATCAGAGACTTTTACACCACGTGGGTTTAAGTCGAATTGTTGTGATGCTTTTAGGTCATGTGGAGGATTTGCAGATGTGACTCACCTTTGTCCCTGAACAAGATATATAAACCCAGAGGTTGGCATTCTCCCTTGGGGCCACAGGAGGAGCGGTGCATGACTCTGGGCCAGCTGTTGTTAAGAGCTCCCCAGCTGGTCAACACAGATGTTAATGGTTTCTTGGTAACTATGAATTGTGATCTGGTCTGTTTATATTGTGTATGTTTGTAGCTTGTTTATACTTGCTCTGAATTTTAGGTTGCTGGCTTTTCCTCCTGAAATAAGTGAACATATACATATATATATAGATATAGATATAGATAGATAGATAGATAGACATATATGTTGGATTAAAGTAGAATTGTTAACCCCTTAACCTGTGCTGGCAGCATTCTTGTTGTTGGGCTTGTGTTGATCGTTCACCTCCACAACAGCTGCTAGCCTAACTGTTGCAACACCCTGGTACATTTCTTGTGGGATGAAGTACTTTCTAGTTATGTCGTTTCCACAGGATGTGTAGTCTCTGATAAACACCTAGTCTCAGGCATTGCTTCCCCTCCACCCACATCTCATATGACAGCTACCCAATATTTATCCATTGCTCCAATATTAGTCAGTGTTACCTGGACAAGTGGCTGTGAAACTTTTCTCCTTTGTAGCTTTTCTCTTTAGATGAAGTGCTTTCCCTTCCTCATAGTTGAATGAATGAATACAGTTACATAATTTTAATTTTAAGTAAATGTATTCTCTACTATCACTCTTTTAGAAATCAGAAGCCCTTAACATACCCAACCATTAGACTAGAGGAGAAAAAAACGATAAGAAAAATCCTTTTCTGGTTATTATTTTTTCCCATTTGAGAAGCTGTCTTGTGTTTTTATCACAGGCTTGTCTAGAAAGGATTTTCCTTTCCAGAAGGAGATACTTTGCAAAGGTTCCAGATGCAGGGGAAAAAATTTCAATCCCAAATGCCTAGTGCCTTGAGGTTCAATTCTATTTTTAATGGCATTTCTTTGGCACTGAGCCTTCCTTCGTTGTAAGATATGTTTCACCAATTTATTGCTAGAAAGTCTACATGACTTCCTGTTTACTTTCTGGTAGTTAAAGTATACCTAGTAACTATCTCTATAAAACTAATATTCTTAAAACCTGGAGTCCATGAACTTATTTTTTTAATATCCAATAGCCTTTCCAGCATAATTGGCTTCTATTATAATCCTGTTGTTTTATTTTTGCATTATAACATTATTCTGAGAAAGGTTCTATTGGCTTGCCCAGATGGCCAAATGGGCCTATAGCCTCGACACATTTAGAACCTATGCTTTAGGGGAAGCTAGGTGGCACAGTGGATAGAGAACTGGCCCTGGAGTGAGGAGGATCTGAGTTCAAATCCTGCCTCAAATATTTATCCGCCATGTGACCCTGGGCAAGTCACTGAACCATGATTGCCTCCCTTGCCTCCCCCCCAAAATAATAAAGAACCTTGGCTTTAGAGTGAACTCTTCCAGAAGAACTCTATCTGGAATCCTCTGGTTCCTCAATTTCCAAACTCTTCAGTTTTACTGTAACCTCAGTGGCACAGGGCATTTTAATGTCATTGTAATGTTCTATTTCCAGGTAAAAATTCCTTAAAGACCACATATCATTTGTTCAGTATTTATAAGGTTTAAATATCTCCTTATTAGGATCCCACTTCCAAATATCTCTCTCTCTCTCTCTCTCTCTCTCTCTCTCTCTCTCTCTCTCTCTCTCTCGTAGAATTTCAGAATTTAAACAGATTTCACAAGTTTCTCAATCCAAGACACTCTAGAACAAAAATTCCCACTACACATTTTCCCACTAAATGGTCATCTGACCTCTACTTGAAAATCTCCCCCAATATACCCTAAGGCGACTGCTTCCACTTTTTGACAGTTCAAATTACTGGGAATTAGTTCCTGACATCAAACTTCAATTAATTTCTTTTCAACTTCCATCAATTTCACTTCTTGAATCAGAGAACAAGTCTATCCTCTCTTCTACATGACAGTCCCTCAAATACTTAGAGACATCCATCATGCCCCACCCCCAGCCAATTTTCTCTTTTCCAGACAAAGCATGACAATTTCCTTCAACCAATCCCCTTATGGCCTGAACTCAAGGTGCTTCACCAACATGATTGTCCTCTCTGGCTGCTCTCCAGTTCATGTCTCTGTGATGATACCAATTCTGACAGAACAAACCACTCTTCTTATTAAAGGAGAAATTATTCATAATGGGAAGATGTGGTTCATTTTAAAGTTTTACCAATCCAGTTCATCCCAACATATAATATTCTGACTTCCCTACTCCCAACTCCAGTCCCTCCTTCAGGCTCCACTGAGCAGCCTCCATAGTCCTAAGAAGAAGGAAAAAACCCTTCTTCATTAATCTCTTAAAAAGGATATTCAAAGGGTCTCCCCAAATAGAGAATAAACTCGGGCCAATCTTCCTTCCGTGACATTTACAAGTCTGACATTTGATTGATAGTCCAGAAAATCAGTCTAATCAAAATAAATATGGTCCAAATTAAGAAACAACAAAATGTTTTGATAAACAAAAATAAGATTGGTTGGTTATTGTCCTTTGTTCTCAAAGAGGACCAAAATGACATTACCATGCTAGAGTCAAGTTTCAATGTGTCCGACTGTGGCTGATCAGACCAATACGAGCTCGGAATGTCTACCACAAGTCAGGCACAAATAGTCCATGTGAACATTTGGTGTGGATACTCTAAATTTGAGCATCTTGCATTTCCTTTGAGGTATTTCAATTCTGCTTTGTCCATAGAGCACAGCACCTTCTCTGATGAGGGCACACCACTCTGAGCAGTCCTGTGCCAGTGTCTCCTATGTCACACAATTTCAAAGTTCTTAAGAGAGACCTTGAGAGTGTCTTTGTATCACTGTTCTGACCTCCATGTGAACGCTTGCCCTGTGTGAGTTCTCCATAAAAGAGTGTTTTGGGCAAGCATACATTTTGCATTTGAACAACATGGCCAACCCGTCAGAGTTGCACTCTCTGAAGCAGAGTTTGAATGCTTAGCAGTTTAGTTTAAGTATGGACCTCAGTGTCTGGAACCTCATCCTGGCAGATGATCTTCAGAATCTTCCTAAAATTCAAATGGAAGTGATTCAGTTTCCTGGCACAGTGCTGGTAGACTGTCCACACAGGAATACAACAATGAGGTCAGCCCAATGGCTCTGTAGACCTTCAGTCTAGTAGTCAGTCTAATACCTCTTCTCTCCCTCACTTTCCTTCAGAGGCTCCCAAACGCTGAGCTAGCCCTGGCAATGTATGTGTCAACTTCATTATCAATCTGTGCATCCCTGGAAAGTACACTACCAAGGTAAGTGAACTTATCCACAGCATTCAAAACTTCTTCATTTGCTGTAACTGATGGTTCCATGTATGGATGGTGTGGTGGTGGCTAATGGAGCACCTGTGTTTTCTTGGTGTTCATTCTTAGGCCAAAATTAGCACAAGCCTCAGAGAACTGATCCATTCTTTGCTGAATCTCAGCTTCAGAGGCTATATCTGGGGGTTGGGGTGTGTTCAGGGAAGACTAGTACCTCTGGTGTGAAAAAATGATTAAAAAAATCTTAAAGGAAACTTGGGTTAATATGATAGATCTCAGTCTGTAACTTTAACCATTCAAAACAGACCCATTTTCCCTATATTCCCATTCTCATATATTATATAGGAATATTTTCCATATTAACTTCCTATTTTTATTTTTCCCCTATTTTGATTACAGGGGGGAAATGAGAAATGGTATATTTATAAACAAATCTTTTTTAATTATATAATTGCTTCAGATGGCATCTCAATTCTTTACCACCACAGGATTCTTACTTGAGCATGGATTCAATACCCCCACTATATACATATATATGTATATACATACACCAAAAATGACACAGAAATAGGCTTTGATATCTGGCTGAGAGAAGCCTTCATGACTAAAAGCAGTATTACCTGGGGGCTGTCTTCACTGAGGCCCAGCTGAAGGCTAGAGATAGATTGTCATTCTAAAAACAAACTCCAAAGATATCAAGAATCATTTGAGGTCATCTCCTCTGTCTTCTGCCTCTGGGCCAGATAACATTTTGGAAAGACATTAAGTGGGTTATTGAGCCTTACTCCCCAAAGATTGCCTAGGAGAAGCCTTGAGGGCTTGGAGTAGAAGTAATGGGTAGAGTGAACTTCATTTTTGCCTCAACTCTGGTCTCTATGTGTGCTATTCTAACAGGGGACTGAATTCTGTGTGAGATCCATGGCCTCCCCTGATTTCCCTCCAAATAATCAACCCATTTTCATGGATGTCCAGGGTCATCTAGTCCACCCTCTTTAATCCAAAGAGGACATTTCTTAAAGACTCTAGAAGAAGACAACCAGGACGCTGTACTAAATGCAAAATGGCTGAAAACCCTAAAGATACATTTCTTTCCATACTGACTTCCACAGGTTTTCTGTCTTCTCTCTCTCTTAAGTAGCTGAATTGATTCAGGGAGCAAGTTTGTTTTTTTTTTCTCTTGGTAATTTTTTAAAATATCTTTTGATTCTACATCATTTTCATTTCCAAATATAACTGTCCCTCCCACCAAGTCACCCATAATGATAACAATAAAAAGAAGACAAAAAAATTTCAGAAAACCAGCCAATACATCATTAAAGTCCCACATTCTATAAAATGTTCCATACTCATTGTCCACCACCTCTGCACAAAAGCGAGGAAGGCGTTTTTTCTCATCTCTTCTTGGCTTGGTCATTAGCATTGCGCAGCCATCAATTTCAGGTTTTTGTTCTTTCCATTTACACGATCTTACTCTCTGTATTTATGACTTTCATGTCTGTTTACTTCACTCTGAATCAGTTCTTACAGGTCTTCTCATCCATCACTGAATCTTCATATATATTAGCATAAATAATGGGAAAATGGTCTCTGGAGATGAATCAGCAGCTCTCAAGGAAAGAAAATCAGGATACCAATAGGTTGTGAAAAAATGCTCCAAAAGACTAATAATTAAAAATAAAAAGTAAAGCATTTCTATGGGGCCACTTCACGCCCATCAGATTAGCAAAAATTACCCCTAAAACTCAAATTATCCTCATTTGAGATTCTGCGGGAAAACAGGCACATCAATGGACAGCTGGTGCACTCGTGAATAGGCACAACCATTCTGTAAAACATTCTGTAAAAACAAAACATTTTTTAAACTTTTTTAAATTTTCAACAAAACAAAAAAAAAAAAGAAATTGATCAATTTGACCTCAGAGGTCCAGGAAGTCATGGATCCAAATCTCTCTTTGACACATTCTGGCTGTGTGACCCTGGGCAAATCACTTAATCTCTCAGTGCTCTGGGCCACCATCTAAGACTAGTAAATTTCAGAAAAGTTGCTTACCTGCGTTGGTAAAAAGGAGTTCCTCATGGGGAGTTCCCTAAGTGAATTAAATCACCAGTCCAGTTCCTATCCCTTATATTACGTCACAAGGTAACGTTTTAGCCATTTCCCAATAGATATTCATCTACTTTGTTTTCAATGCTTTGTTACCACAAAGAGTACTGCTATGACTTCATTTCACCCCAATTTAGCAAGCGCTTAATTTAGACATCTTTTTGTTACTAGGCCCTTTCATAGGCCCTGTGAACACAAGGACAAAACAAAATAAACCCTGCACTCTAAGTGAAAGGCAGTGAGATGGGGAGGGAACACCACTGAACAAATACTGAATAAATGCACAACTAATTCTAGACACGGGAAAGTGAGTTCCACCCCCTGCAGAGGAAAGGAGAAGAGAAAAGAGAATGTGGAAGAAGCTCAGAGAAAAAGAAAGGAGAAAGGATCAGCTCGGAGGAGGAAGGAAAAGAGGAGTACAGAGGGGAGGGGGGGAGGGCAGGGGAGAGGAGGGGAGTAGAAAAGAGAGGAGAGAAGCAGCAGGAGCCACAAAGGGAAGGAGAGAGTAGAAGCTATTTCCCATGACTGTTACCTAGATTCCTGAGTCAGGCCAAGATGCAAGAACCTTTCTTAGTCAGATGCAGCACCCACTCACCGGGGATGCTGACTCCTAAAGCTCACTACGTAGTGCAGTGGAGAAAGCATTGGTTCCAAAGTCAGGAAGACGACTTCCAGCCTGACCCCAGACACTTATTGGCTGTATGATCCTGGGCAAGTCACTTAACCTCTACCTTCTTCAATTGCCTCAATTGTAAAATTGGGATAATAATAGCACCTATCTCCCAGGATTGTTGTGAGAATCAAAGTAGATAATTCTTTTTTTTAATAGTCAAATTGCTTACCATCTTATAGGTTACGCATGTGCAATCATATAAAACATATTTCCATATTAGTTATGTTATGAAAGAAGAAACAGGCCAAAATAAAAGAATCAGGAAAAAAATTAAAAAGTAAAAATGTATGATTTAATCTGCATTCATACTCCATCAGTTCCTTCTCTGGATGTGGATAACATTTTCCATCATGAGTCCTTCGGAATTTTCTGGGATCATTGTATTACCGAGAAGAGCTAAGTCATCCACAACTGATCACATAATGTTGCCGATACTGTGTACACTCTTCTGTTGATTGAACTCACTTCACTTTGCATCAGTTCATATAAGCCTTTCCAGGTTTTCCTGAAATCTGCCTGCTCATGATTTTTTATAGCACAATAGTAGTCCATTATATATACAGTTTCTTCAGCCATTCCCTAAATGATGAACTTCCCCTCAATTTCTAATTCTTTGCCACCACAAAAAGAGCTACTATAAATATTTTTGCACATGTAGATCCTTTTCCCTTTTTATGATCTCTTTGGGAACACAGACCTAGTAGTGGTATTGCCAGTTTTGTACAGTTTGATTTCCCTTTAGGCATAGATCCAAATAGTTCTTCCAGCATGGTTGGATTTGTTCAGAACTCCACCAATAATGCATTAGTGTCCCAATTTTATTACATCCTTTCCAACATTTATTATTTTCCTGTTCTGTCATACTAGACAATCTGTTAGGTGTGAGGTGGTACCTCAGAGTTGTTTTAATTTGCATTTCTCTAATCAATGATCATTTAGAGCATTTCTTCATATAACTATAGATAGCCTTGATTTCTTAATCTGAAAACTTGGCCATTTATCAATTGGGGAATGGTTTGTATTCTTATAAATTTGGCTCAGTTCTCCGTATATTTGAGAAATGATGTTTTTATCAGAGACACTTGCCATAAAGAATATTTCCCAGCTTCCTGCTTCCCTTCCAGTCTTGGTTCATTGCTTTTGTTTGTACAAAACCTTTTTAATTTAATTTAATCAAAATTAAACATTTTATATTTCATTATGCTTTCTATCTCTTGTTTGGTTGTAAATTCTTCCCTTCTCCATAGATCTGACAAGGAATCATTCCCTGCTCTCCTAATTTGCTTTTGTCACCCTTTATGTCTAAGTCAGGTATCCATTTTGACCTTATCGTGGCATACAGTATAAGATATTGGTCTATACCTTGTTTCTGCCATATAAGTTTTTGTCAAATAGGAAGTTCTTGTCCCAGAAAATAGGGTCTTTGGTTTTTTAAACACTAGATTACTAAGGTCACTTCCTACTGTGTCTTGTGTACCTAATTTATTCCTCTGATCCACCAATCTATTTCTTAGTCGGTACAAGATAGCTTTGATGATTACTATTTTATAGTATAGTTTGAGATCTTGTATAGCTAGTCCACCTTTCTTCATGTTTTTTTCACTAACTTCCTTGATATTCTTGACCTTTGGTTCTTCCAAATGAATTTTGATTTTTTTGTAGTGCTATAAAATAGTTTTTGTAGTTTGATTAATATGACACTGAATAAGTAAATAAATTTAGGTAAAACTGCCATTTTTATTATGTTGACTCTGACTATCCATGAGCAATTGATATTTTTGCAATTGTTCAGATCTCCCTTTATTTGCATGAAAAGCATTTTGTAATAATGTTCATGTAGTTCCTGGATTTGTTTGGCAGATAAACTCCCTTGTGGTTTATATTTTCTAGAGTTATTTTAAATGGAATTTCTTCTTCTATCTCTTGCTGCTGGGCTTTGTTGATAATACTTGTTGATAAGACAATTATTTGTGTGGGTTTATTTTATATCCCGCAACTTTGCTAAGGTTGTTAATTATTTCAACTACATTTTAGTTGATTCTCTAGGATTCTCTAAGTGCACCACATCAAATCATCTGCAAAGAGCAATTGTTTAGTTATTGGTACCATATTTGTATCATAAAAAGAATTTGGTAGGACTCCTTCTTTGCCTATTTTCCCAAATAGTCTATGTAGTATTGGAATTAATTGTTCTTTAAATGTTTTATAGAATTCACTTGTAAATCCATATGGCCCTGGAGATTATTTCCTAGGGAGTTCATTGATGGCTTGTTCAATTTCTTTTTCTGAGATGGGGTTTTTAACTACTTTACTTCTTTTGTTAATCTGGGCAATTTACATTTTTGTGTATATTCATCTATTTCACTAAGATTGTCAAATTTATTGGCATACAGTTGGGCAAAAGAGTTTCTAATTATTGTTTTAATTTGTTGTTCCTTGGTGGTAAATCCACCCTTTTCATTTTTGATACTGGTAATTTGGTGTTCTTTGTTTTTTTAATCAAATTAACCAAAGGCTTATCTATTTTATTGGGTTTTGTTCATAAAACCAGCTCTTAGTTTTATTTATTAGTTTAATAGTTTTCTTAATTTCAATTTTATTCATCTCTCCTTTCATTTTCAGCATTTCTAATTTGGTATTTAATTGAGGATTTTTAATTTGTGTTTTATCTAACTTTTTCAGTTGCACGCCCAATTCATTGGTCTCCTCTTTCTCTATTTTATTCATGTAAGAATTCAGAGACACAAAACTTCTTCTAAGAACTGCTTTTGCTGCATCCCATAAATTTTGTTATGTTGCCTCATTATTGTCATTCTCTTGAATAAAGTTATTGATTGTTTCTATGATTTGTTCTTTGACCCACTCATTTTTGGGATTAGATTTAGTTTCCAATTAATTTTTAGTCTATCTTTCCATGGCCTTTCATTACATATAATTTTTATTGCATCATGATCTGAAAAGGATGCATTTAATATTTCTGCCTTTTTGCATTGGATTGTGAGGTTTTTATGCTCTAGTACATGGTCAATTTTTGTTTATGTGCTATGTACCACTGAAAAAAAAGTATATTCCTTTCTATTGCCACTCAATTTTCTCCAAAGGTCTACTATATCTACCTTTTCTCAAATTTTATTCACTCCTCAGCTTATTTCTTGCTTATTTTGAAGTTGGATTTATCACATTCAAAGAGGGGGAGGTTGAAGTCCCGCACTAGTATAGTTTTGCTATCTACTTCTTCCTGTAACTCTCTTAACTTTTCCTACAAGAACTGGGATACTATAACACTTGATCCATATATGTTTAGTAATGATATTACTTCATTGTCTATGGTACCTTTTAGCAGGTTATAGTTTCCTCTCTTATCTCTTTTAATTAGATTTATTTTTGCTTTTGCTTTGTCTGAGATTAGGACTGCTACTCCTGCTCTTTTTTTTTTTACTTCAGCTGAAGCATAATAGATTCTACTACATCTTTTTATCTTTACCCTATGTGTATCACCTTTTTTCAAATGTGTTTCTTGTAAACAACATATTGTAAGATTATAGTTTTTAATCCATTCTCATCTGTGTCCATTTTATGGGAGAGTTCATCCCATTCACATTCACAGTTAGGATTACTGTCTGTGTCTTTCTGTCCATCCTATCCCCCCTACCTCTGTTTATGCTTTTATTTCTCCCTTCTCTCTTTCCTTCCTCACTAGAGTTTTAAGATTTTGACTACAGCCTCCCTTGATCTTGCCTCCCTTCTATCAGTTCCCCTCCCTTTTGTTTCCCCTTTCCCCTCCTACTGCCTGTAGGACAAGTTAGTTTCTATACCTAACTGAGAGTATATTATTCCTTCCTTGAACCAAATCAGATGAGAAGAAAGTTCAAACAATGTTCATCTCCCTCCATTCTTTACCTCTACTGTAACATGTTTTTCTGCCTCTTCATATGATATAATTTACCCTTTTCTGCCTCCTCATTTCCTCTTCTCCCATTACAATCCCCTTTCATCCCCTAATTAGTTGTTTTATCATCATATCAGATAATTCATACCCACACTCTGCCTATGTATATCCCTTTTAAATGTCATAATAAAGATACAATTCTCAAAATTTACAAGTATCATCTTCCCGTGTAGGGATGTAAACAGTTTGCCCTTACTGAATAACATGTTTTTTTTAATTTTTTTTCTTTCCTGTTTACCTTTTTATATCTCTCTTGAGTCTTGTTTTTGAAGTTCACATTTTCCTTGGAGCTCTGGTCTTTTCATCAGGAAGGTCTAGATGTCCCCTATTTCATTGAATGTCCATCTCCCTGACTGAAAGACTATGCTCAGTTTTGCTGGGTAGTTTTTGTAGCACCAAAAAGATAATGTATATTCAGTATGTTATACAAATATCACAGCATCGTATAAGTGCTAATCTTTAATGTCAGTTCTCCCAGAATCCATTGTATTTTGACACTGACTTCAGCTAAGAAAAAAAATATGAATCTTGTCATGCAGGGGAGTAACAGTATTGTGTACTGTATACACATATACATATATACTTGTAGGTATAAATATATGCTCATATGTATATACGTATATATGGTCAGAGAGAGAAAGGAGACAGGGAGGGAGGAAGAGACAGAGACAGAGATGGAGAGAAACAGAAAGAGAGACAGAGAAAAAAAAGCTAGAGACAGATTGAAATTGAGAGAGAGGGAGAGACACAGAGACAGAGACAGAGAGAGGAGGAGGAGGAGGAGGAGGAGGAGGAGGAGGAGGAGGAGACACAGAGGTAAAAAGAGAGACCCGGAAGAATACAGATTGAAACTGAAATGGAAAGGGGGAAGTAGTAAGGAGAGACAGAAAAAGACCAAGAGATGGGAGATGGAAGGGGAAGGAAAGTAAGTGGGGGCAGGGGAGAAAGGGAGGGAGAGAGAGACCTGTGTTAAATCCCAACTCAGGCGTTTACACACTATGTGACCTTGGTCAAGTCACTGCACCTCTCTATAGACTTCAGTTCTTCATTTGTACAATGTGGATAAAAACATCAATAGCACTTGCTTCACAGGGTTGTTGTAAACTTCGAATGGAATAATGTATTGAAAGCACTTTGCAATGCTTAAAGTGCTGTATAAAAATAAGTTATTGCTGTCATGGTTCATATTTCAGTCTGCAATGCAGGAAGCTTCCTTTGGATAGCAAAAATATCACCAGTGGCAGCAATCAACAGTCACATTTCAATTTTAGTGTTGGTACCAACAGCTTCTTCTAAACACTGCATAACCACCTCATTTTTATATTTCAGTTTTGCCCAGGTCTTGTGATCTGCATTTTTCCAAGAGTCTTTCTGGGTCCTATTCTCTTTTCTTGGTATACTTAAAGCAGAACCTCACAATCACCCTTCCAAACAAATTCTTAGAAGAGGAAGGCTTTGATCTGATTCAGAGATTCTGCTGATAGGCATATCCCCCAAGGAGGTCATTGTCAAAAAGAAAGGCTCCCCTATCATATTATAGCAGCTCTTTCTTTTGTAACAAACAACTGGAAACAAAGTGGACACCCATCTTTTGGGAGAGGGCTGACTAAATGGTGGCACATGAATGTCATGGGATATAACTGTGCTTGAAGAAACAATGAATATTGAGAATGCATAGGAGTTTGGAAAGTTCTCTGTGAACTGATGCAGAGTAAGGTAAGTAGAGCCTGGAAAACAGTAAACATGAAAACTACATGAATGTCAACGGATAAAGTATCAACCACAAATCCAGTGAAGACCAGTATCATGAAATTATAAATGACAATCACCTTAAAAGATGAGCGGTGCAAAGATACCTTCCCCTGCTGTTTTACATTAGTAGAGGAATCAATTGACAGAGAATATTAATTTAACTTTAGATGGTTTTGGTGCATTGATCAGTTTTGCTAATATATTTCCCTTTTCTTTCTCTTTCCTTTTTTTTAATTTTTTAATAAACAATTTTATAAAGTATGGCTTTCTGGGAGATGAGAGGGGAAGGAATAGAGGGAAAATTTAAGTTCTATAAAAACAAAACATATGGGGCAGCTAGGTAGCTCAGTGGATAGAGTACCAACCCTGGAGTCATGATGATCTGAGGTCAAATCCAGCCTCAGACACTTAACACTATCTAGCCATGTGACCTTGGGCAAGTCATTTAACTTCAATTGCCTGACTGCTCTGGCCCACCCAAAAAAAGTATTAATAGAAATTGTTTTTTAAAATGATAAGTGTTTTAGGACCAAATCAATTCTTAATTCATGGGTATATAATTACCATTCTCCCAACTGAAACCAGGACTCAGATATCCTTTATTCTCTCATGTAGAAATAAAATGTTCACACACATTTCCAGAACATAGGGGAGTCTCTGGCACATACTAAGCATTTTAAAAATGTTTTTTGACTGACCATTCAGATGCATAAATTTTCAAAATCCACGTAGCCTCAAAATTGGTCTGGGAGTAAAGCATTCTACATAGGCCACTCATAAAAGATTAGTCAAGTAAAACAATATAATATAAACTCAAAACACCCTTAAAACAACAGATTCGAAAGAGTACTAAGTCCACAATTCCATATGATCTGGAATTTCATAAAGCCCATTCCTTCTCAACAAAGCTGTGAGCTCCACCTCCCCCACTTAAACTCACACAAACACATACTTGAAGCCAAAAGTTTCATAATTCTTCCCTCCCGAGTGACTTTTTTTTGCACCTGCCAACTTGCTAGAGAAAGAAGGCGTTTTTTTTTCCAAACCAACTTAAAATGCAATACAATAGTAGACATATACATGTGTTCAAACTCACACAAACACATAAAACTCTAACAACTTTCATATAATGTCACCTTCTATTCCTCACTCTTCGTATGCCCCCAGGAACCTTATCAAGAAACTCATCATTCTGTTAAGATTGCATTAGCTTTAGTACTCACATGTCATCAGTAACCTCAGAACTATCCCCCTAATTGAAGAAATAGAGAACAGAGCAGAGAGTTCTACCTAAAGCCTCCATTTAAATAAGGCTCTGAGGTCAACCATCTCTTCATTTTCCTTCATTTCCCACCGGGCTACATTCTTTTGGACTAGACTCCATCATGTTCTCATGCCAAGTACCTTTGCTCCCGCATCCGCCTCCTTTTCAGTTCCTTTTGTCAGTTTTCTTCCCCTGTTAGATTGTAAGCTCCTTGAGGGATATTTTTTGACTATTGACTATGTAGAAGATCTAACTACTACCAAAACTGAGTTTACCCAAGGGTTAGAATTGATGGAGATGGGATCTGAACCTCTAAAAGGAAAAGATCATGTCTTTGAGATCTGGACCCCAAAAAGGAAAAAGTCTGGATTTTCCCACATGTCCCAGGTCCTTGACATTTGCCTGGGGCTATCAGCTTCCTAGTTAATTAACTGACCTCTCCTTGTCTGCACCTGGCCTCACCCTAGACCTCCACTCCTTAGGTGCATCTAGACTCCTCTGTAGCTACAGTCTTCGGTATAAAGCACTAAAGTGCTCATATTCCTTATAGAGTCTGGCCCACTTTCATTAGTAACACAAAGGCTCAGATCCCCTAAGAGTCTGGCCAATACTCAAATTCAATCTGACCTGCCTGTCAATATGTGTCACAAATATGGGAGATTCTTAAAATCTTGCCCACCCAATCGGTGTTCTAATAAGTTTTGTCGTTGGCTGAAAGAGGGGTTGGGTTGAATTCATCCGAGGCAGGACCCTGTGTCACTATTTTGGGGTCCCAGCACCCCTAAACCTCAACATAATAACCCACAAAGACCCTTACAAACTGAAATTGGAATTTTGCATTTCACATTCCCTCATGTTTACCCTATTCCCCCATCTCATTGTTTATCATCTCGGTCTCTCTATTCCATTATTAGTAGCAATCCTGTACCAGCCCACATCATTTCAGATTTGGAGCCAGACTGCAGTTAGCAGGGGTGGTCAAACATAGCGCTCATTGAGCATATAAGAGGCAGCGGGACATAGTGGGTAGATATCCAGCTTCTGAGGCAGGAAGAACTAGTTTCAATTCCTGCCTCATCTGTTGCTACAACCTTAGACAAATCATCTAAACTTATAGTGTCTCCAGATGACTTCATGACATTAAAAAAGGTGCAGAGCAGATACTTATCTGTATCTGTAAATAGATTTCTTATCAGGAGTCTCCTAAACCAATAAACTCACAGGTAAAGTACAAAAAAATTGACATAGGATTATAAAGTCAGAGCTAGAAGGGTCCTCAGAGGTTATCTTGCACAAACCCTTGTATGAGAGATGAGCTAGTTGGTGATCAAAGATAATACGTGATTTTCTCAAGGTCACACATAGAGCAAGTATAAAGGCAAGTTTCGAACCCAGGTCTTTGGACCCCAGAGCTTTTTTTCTACTAAACTTAGCTTTACGTATGTGTGTGAGAATATATTAGAGTACACATTACATTGATAGGAATATGACTAGGGCATACGTTAATGTAACCTAAATACATAAGCCAAATAACTAAGACAATTTAAAATAAAATAAACTGAAACAACTTAAAATTAAAAACTGAGTCTCCTTTTAGGGCTCATTTAAGTGCAGAGCCACAGATTGAAGAATTGGCTTGGATTTTTAAAAAAGTAGGAAACTCATAAAATAGAATCTTTATTGGATCAAGGCTTGCTAGTCTCCAATTTAATGATGGTACTTAATGAGTGAATTTCTCAAATATCTACAATTACAGAGAAAAGGACATTGCCCATTTAGGATACCTATATTAAAAATAACAGTTAACCAAACATTGCTTTCTCCCTCTTAAAATAAAACTTTTCCCATTTAACGCGGACAGGGGGAATTATATAATTGGGTAAGTCATTTAGTCATCATGCCAGAAGGAACCAAGTGGAAATGATTATCTGCCTTGATTTTTTTTCTTTTAGTGAAAAAATTCAATAGTTTCACTACCAACAATCCAATGGGATCCTCAGTTGAGAATCCAGCCCTATTTTCATGGCTTGTCAGTGAATGATGGACCCAAGTCTAGGGAGAATGCTAGAGCATCTGTTGTCCACATAGATAGATGTTCACTGTTAGAAATGTGCCACCTAGATAATGTTTTCAAGGACAATTTGTATAAGACGTAATAATTTTCAGAGACATTTCAAACTCCTTCCACCTCTGCCCAACATTTAATCTATGATCATATGCCCTAGATAGAGCAAAATATGACTTCCAATTTGAACAATTCCAAACAAAATATTTCTTTATCATCTGATGTAGATGGATGACATCAAGCTATATAGATCTACTAGGGGGAAACATTAAATTATTCTTCATTTCATTAAGTCTTTTCCCAATGATATTTAAATGTCATTTGGATTCAATAAATGTAAAATTCTTACTAGATGTCAAGGAAATATAGATAATGAAGGTGTCAAGCTTGAATTGGGAGGTCACATTGATCCAACATATGAAGATGATCTTAATAATACCAAGATATTTCTGGATTCTCAACTGAGGATCCCACTGGATTGTTGGTTTGAAAGGTATCCTCTAGGTAAGACCCACCAACATAAATCTTTTCCAAAGAGCAGTCTGTGGCTAAATATGTTGAGATGTACTAGCATCCTGGAATAAGAACTGAATGGGAAAAATACACTTAACACAATTAATATCTATGCCATGCTAGTCTTAATGTATACCTTCAGAATTGTAAACTATGACATAACTGGAAAGCAACCTAACAAAAACCCATAGATGAGACATAGGCCCTATCACTCTAAATTAAGTATCAAAAGATTAATATTTCCTTACTACGAAGGATCACAGGAACTGATAAACATTCTTAGAAAATGTGATAAACAAGTGAACAAAAAACCTATAAATAGTTTTGGAATAAGTAGAGATCATTTCTCTGAGCAATAGTGAAAGTTGGCAGCAGGCATACAACAGTGTATTTGTTAAGCATAAAGAAACGTGTATGGGGGGGCAGCTAGGTGGCGCACTGAGTACAGCACTGACCCTGAAGTCAGGAGGACCCAAGTTCAAATCCAGCCTCAGACACTTGACACATTCACTAGCTGTGTGACCTTGGGCAAGTCACCTAACCCCAATTGCCCTGCCTTACCCCCTCCAAAAATTAAAAAAAAGAAATATGTATGGCCTCTGGATGTAGTATATGAAATATCTAAGATTCAGCAATGAAATCAAAAGTTCTTTCATGGATTATATTATATTCACAATGAACTCAGTCAATAATTTGTCCACACAAATGCATTTAACAAATGGCAAGGTCATGTGGCTTTATTCATATAAATGAAAGGGCTTGTGATGGATATTCAGACCCAGGCCACCACCACCAGAGACTTCAGTTGGGTTTTCTTTAAGGAGTCTGGTCTTAGTGATTAACATAGATCAAGCAAGAAAACAGTGGAAACTGAAATACATCACTACCAACTGATAAAGCTTTGGCACCTACTAAATAACTAAGATGATCTTACCTGGTGACTAGAGTTTTATATCAGAGGTTCATTATATTTCATGGACTAACATAACTAATCTCCACCCAACAAACAACTTTCACAATAATCTATGGAACTCAACCAATAAACTATACTGAAACTCAATTAATATCACACACTAAACTGTATTCTACAATCCGTTAAGTATATCCTCGGTTCACAAAAACTTAAGAACAATCATGCTAATAGGTGTCCCCTTTCCAACCACCCATAATCTCCAAGCTATATGGAAGGAAAAGATTGCAAAATATAGAGATTTAAACAATGAGCTCAAAATCATATAAGAACAAAAATTGTGTCTTGTCTATTTTGTGGGAGTTTTTGTTAGGATACTTTGCAGATATGTTACAGTTCACTTTATAATTCTGACAATATACATTAAGACTAGTATGGCATAGATATTAATTGCTTTACACGTGTTCTTCTGACTCAGTTTTGATGCCAGGATGCTAGTAAGTCTCAAAGTAATCATCCACAGACTTCTCTTTGATCAAGATTTATGTTGTAGTGAGTCTTACCTAGAGCATACCAAGGTATTATTAAATATCACCTTCATTCATTGGTTCAATGTGACCTCCTAAATCAAGATTGACATCTTCATTATCTAGATTTCCTTGACATTGACACATGGTAAGAATTTTACATAGTGTCCTTATCATATTTTCTACTACTGGAGTTGTTACTAAGAATGCATTCAGGAAGGCCACAAAGAATACAATATTTATACTTTTGATCTGAATCATTCATAATCATCTGATTCTTTGTGACACCATTTTGAAGTTTTCTGGGCAAAGATACTAGAGTGGTTTGTCATTTCCTTCTCAGGCTCATTTTACAGAGGAGGAAGCTGAGGCAAAACAGGGTTCGGTGACTTGCCCAGGCTTACACAGCTAGCGAATGGCTGAGGCCAGATTTGAACTCAGGAAGATGAGTATTCCTGATTCCAAGCATAGCAGTATATCCACTGTGCCACCTAGCCACCCATTTACATTTATATCTTATACTATGTTTATACTTATTTATATTTATACTTTTATTCAACTACAAAAATAGTTATTTTACCCAACTTTGCAATAATCCATAAAACTTTAACTATAAAAGGAAGAACAGCAGGATTGCTATTCTTATTCTAATCAACTTGTCCCAGGGTCATATCTATCTGAATTCTATCAAAAAAGAAGAGGAAAATGAAATAATACTGTTACTAATAAGGTTAATGATAATGAGAATTATAGTGAAATAAACCAACAATATGTAGAAAAGGGATCGAATAAGTGGATGCCATATGGATTTGTTATAGAAATAGAATTATTATAGTAATTAGAACAGTTTGGTCGCACAGTGGATAGAGTACCAGGCCTGAAATCAGGAAGACCTGAGTTCAAATCTGGCCTCAGACACTTACTGTCTGTGTAACCCTGGGCAAGTCATTTGACCCTATTGGCCTCAATTCTTCATCTATAAAATGAGTGGACATGACTAAAATGACTAACAATAATTATAGTAATTAAAGACCAGGCTAGTGTTGACAGAAGCTACAGAAATGTTGTTCTTAAAGAGTATACATATACCGATGAATGCAGATTACACAAGGAAGTCATTGAAAATGAGCAATATAGCACTTATGTTTGCAAAACTTAGCATCCACCAAATATGAAGTAAGACATGACTTTGTGGCAAGAATTATACATCAAAAACTCCTTATATTTCACAAGCTAGCAGATGACAAATCTTCTTACCACAAATACAGACCTCAAAATATTCTTTAGCATTCAACAAATAAACAGTCCCGAAAGGAAGACTTCATTACATACAAGACTGTTGCCTACAATTACCTGGATACAACACTGTGATGGTGATTTAACCTGGAATTTCATTGGGATTCTTGTCTCAAGCCTTTCTCCTCTTGAATCCGTTCTCCACATAGCTGCTCACAGACTTTTTTCCTGTGAAATATAGGTATGACTTTGTTATTTCTTTACTTAATAAATTCTAGTGGCTACCCATTGCCTCAAGGATAAAGAAAAATTCCTCTCTTTGTTGTCCAACCTATGCTCTCAGACAAATTCAATAGCATCCCCATCCATGCGCTCTAATTTCCAATCAAACAGGCCTAGGTGACAGTTTAAATATGCCATTCCATCTTCTGTTTCTGTACTTTTACATTGTTTTTTCCCCTGTGTCTAGAATATTCTTCCTTCTCACTTCCACCTTCTTTCTAGGCCCAGTTCAAGTGATATACTCCATTCAGATTGCTTAGGCTAATACCCTCCATTACTTTGAATTTATTTGGTATATATTTTGCCTTTATTTACTCATGCACACCCTCCCTGCCCCCTTCATAAAATATAACTGCCCCAAGGGTAAGGTATGATTTACTTTTGTCTTTGTATCCACAAATCTAGAACTGTGCTTAGTAGCTAGTAGGCACCTAATAATCATCTGTCCAATGAAGCAAGGGATGTATGCATGGATGGATGGATGGATGGATGGATGGATGGATGGATGGATACAAATGGTATTTGTATTTCCCTTAGAGGATAGGACAGTGCTTTGAGCATGAGACATTTTTGTCTTGTAAGAGTGACTCATTTTATGGAGGAAACGCAAAGAGAGATGGTTTCTACACACTGGGAAAGCACTCAGGTCCAGAGGAGTCAGTATAGCTCAGTACTACTCTCTCAAAAATAGCTCTAGACATCAGCTACTCAGGGCATCTTTTCTTTAGTAACCCTATGTCAACAACTAAAGCATCACAGAACCTTTCTAGAAATGACTGGTTTGAATAACGGAATTTACTAGAGCATGAAGATTTTGCTGTCACAAAGGTCAACCAATCAATCAGTCATCATACACTAAATGCTTTTCTTGAATACCAGACAGTGTGCTAGATGCCAGGGATACAAATGTAAAGAATAAAGCAAGGCATGCTCCATGGTTAGCCTCTAGTGTCCTCAGGTTGTGAAGATTCAAAGGATAGTTTGGCTTACTCTACCATATTTCACACAAACTCCCCCAGGGTGCCCTTCCAGGCCATCATAGTGTAATGGCTTTGACACATACCCAGATCCCCTAAGATAGAGGCACCTTTGTTAGAGATACCAGGGACCTCTTGTGGGAGAAGATATTCTGTATTGGCCTATTATGTGGTTGACTTAGCCTCTTTCCATTGGCTACAAAACTGAAATTAGCTGCATGTACTTAACTGAAGCAGTCTTTCTCTCTTTCTGGTAACATCTATGGGTGAAGGCCTCATTCACTCACTAAGAGGCACCATACAGTAAGCTGGGTGGGGAAGGGCCACCTTCCTTCCCCTGTGGCCCTTTGGCCCTGAGAAATCAGTTTGAGGTTTTGGTCTTGTTTTTTTCTATCCTTTTCAGTTCTAGGTGCAGAGAATGGAATCCCAGACCTAAGAGCTTACGGGGACCTTGGAGCCCAGAATTCCAGACCAGATATTATTACTGGCCCATCAGTGAAGCTCTGAAAAGCCAGAGTTCTGGATGCAAGCCCAAGGAGATCTTTGGATTGGAAAACTAGTGGGATTAATGTTATGTAAGAAATGAGCTAAAGCTGTGAAACTAATCCCCCTCACCTCTCCAGAGACCAAGCTTGTATAGCAGAGATTATGCCCCCCAGGTGTTTGGGGAAGTGTTTCTGCACTTGTTTTTCATATGCCTTTGAAGTAAATGTTCCTTTGTAAATGCTTATATTAAATGGTTAAAGGGAATTTGGGAGTTTGGACCCCTAAAACTTGGGGAACATAATTTTTGGGAAGAGACAAGAGACCTCCAAGCCCTTAAAGGTACCAGAGAGCTTTAGGGGCTAGGTGAAATGCAACACATCTGGCCTTCAGGCAGTTGGGGCTATAGTAGTTACTTGTAACAATAGAATCACATGGTCAGAAATTTAGATCTGGAAGGGACCTTAAACACTAATAATTCCAACCCTTCAAACACACATTATAGATGAGAAAACTAAGGCATAGAGTGGTTAAGTGAATTGCATAGGATTATACAGATACTAATTATATGAAGCAGGATTTGAACCAAGGTCCTTTTACCTTTGAGTCTTGTGACGTATACATCCTGAGTATAGAGGAAAGAGCTTAAGATTTGGGGCCACAGAATTAAGGTTCTAAATCTGTCTCTTTCATTCCCTGTATGACCTTGAGGAAGTCACTTCTCTGACCTTCAACTTCTTCAATTATAAAATGAATGCTGACATGACATGCTGACATAGGGTTTTGTTCCATGGACCAGCCTGGAGTCATGGAAAACATTTTCCAGTTTCACAATTGCATGCAGCCCATCTCTTCTTTCCATTCAGGTCTGGAAATGTTGAGGGTTGAGGGAGGTGAGGTCCAGGAACCCCAAGACTTGAGTTCCCAGATGGGGTCATTGAGAGGGACTGTCCCTCAAAGACCTGAGTACTGGAGAGGGTCAGGGCCATCTGGAATGAATTCACGATCCCAAAGATTCTTCAAGTCAAGGTGACAAAGATATATTATGCCTTACTGAGGGCAAGAGTTCTTAGGGAACCTGCAACCTTACAGGGCTACAGGGAAAGTTTAAATACAAGATTTGGGGGTGAAACCTGTCAATTAGGTGTTTTGGGGTGGGATTAGGGAGTTATTAAGGGGTGGTCAGTTCTTAAAGGAACATGCACTTTTTGTATCTACTGTGCAGGTATATTACCCATAGTTCATTGGGAAATAGCCCAAGGGAGGGGGGCTCCCTGGGGGTGTGGTTTTGACTATGAAATGTCACTAAGTCAACCAAAGGTCAGGGCTAGCTGAGAATATCCAGGTGGCTTCCATCAAATGTCTTGTTAGACAAGATGGATATAAGGGAGTATACATATGACTATGTCTAGGATACATATCAGGAAGGTCAGTAAGTAATAAATATTGTTATGTCCCAGTGCACAGCCAATTAGCAATACATAGGCAGTCAGACCAATAAATTCATATGTGCAGCTGGCTGCAGTATCAGGAGCAGAGATAAGTATTTTGGTAAAGAATGCTGCCCTTGAACTGGAGAGAAACTGCTAGGGAGAGATGTGATTTTAGAACTGGGGTCCAGGCACAGTTACCCAAGAAGAGGCTAAGGAGAAATGTGATGTTAGAATTAGGGTCCAAGCACAAGCACCCCATCAGACCCAGCTCATTAGCCATCCAGAGTGCCAAGATGCATGCCTGTATGGATTAACTCAGTAGGTTATACATGCACCTGAGTTCAGTAACTGGGGGGGGGGGGGGATGATCCATTCCAGGGTGAACATCCTTTCCAGTGATATTTTCCTTGTGTGGATTTTCTAGACAGTATATTTTGAGGTATGGAACATAGTATTGCTTTGTGGTATTACTCACACTCTCTGTACCTTGAGATTACTTTGTATTTTGATAATCATTTAATATCAATCTAGTAATTTCAATAAGGGCCAGAGACTGAACTAATCAACCAGGGGAAAAGTTCGGACCTAACAACTTTGTTCTCTAAGCAAACTCAGACAATGACTCTTCCTATGTCAACAAGTCCAGATGAGGCTGACTTAAGAATATTCTTTCCTCTGTTCATGGCCATTAAGGATGAGACCCTCAACCTGCAACACTATTTTGAATAATGGGATTTTTCCTTATCGCAGTATTTTGTGGATATATACTGTTATGGTATGTTAATGGTAAAGAAAATATAGATATCCCAGATCATAATTTCAACAGACATTTTTCAACTCTCTTATTGTACTTAAAACCTATGCAATTAAGAAATTCCTTTCTTATGCTGTGATTAAACATACATGGAGATCATAAATTTTGAGTGACACAGACATGCTGAGTTGGGACTATCCTGAAATGCATTTAAGCCTTCTCATTCTTTTGTCCAGACAGTCAGAACTTATGTTCTGGCACCTTGTATGTACAAGTAAGCTATCTTCACTAGCTTTAAGGGAGTAAACTATATGAATTTACATATCACCTAGTCTGTTTGCCTCCTTTAACCAAACTTTCAGGTCATCAATTTCAAGTAGGCATCATGATACAGTGGATAGAAAGCTGGTCTCGTAGCCAGTAAGACCTGGGTTCAAATCTCATCTCTGAGGAATGCTGACTGTATTAACCTGGACAAGCTACTTAATTTCTCAGCGCTCTAAGAAACTCTCTAAGACTACAAGAATTATTGAGAATGTATTAGAAGACTGATATTCTCATCAGGGAATCCTCTATGCCAATGAGATCACCAATCATTCTCCCCATTACTCCTTACTTATCTATTCACAGTGCTTCCCTTTCTGCTCCCAAGTAGAATGTTAGCTGCTCAAAGACAGGAACAGAAACATCTTTGCTTACCCGTCTCCAGAATTTATCACGTAATAGGCACTTAATAAAACTTTGTTGATTTAAATTGAATTGAATTCATAGGATCACAGATTTCGATCTGGAACTCTGGGATCACTTAGTACAGGGCTGTCCAACCTTAGGCTTTTATTGAAACAATAGACAATATATTTTGATTTGCCATTTTAGTGAAAGCTCTGAGGTAGCTCAGCTTCCTTTACTAGAGCATTTATGTAAATTTCTGTGTTTATAGGCAGGCCACATAAATTGCACTGCAAACCGCATGCAGCCCATGGGCCGCATTTTGGACAGCCCTGATCTAGTTCTAACCTCCTTGTTTTATAGAATTGAATTGAGCTGAACAGAACTGAAGTGAATAATTCAATAGATTTCAAGGTGATCTATCATATTCTATAATTAGCTCACAAACAGAAGCATCATTCTAGACAACCTCAGGATTTATAGATTCTTCCACTTTGACTACAGGGGATATCCTTCTTGCCTCTGGTGATACCCCTTATAAGCATGAACCCCCTTCCTGTTTTTATGTCTCACTTGGTATTGAATATCAGTCACTGAATAAAATCTCTCTCTGTAGTTGTTTCTATCAACAAATCTTGAATTTTAGTACATGAATGGAAAAACTATAAAGCTACATTTTATGTAGCATGTAGGAACTTTTTTTGTAATCAACAATAAACACAAAGGTGATTGAGCTTTCTACATTTTGAATCAATTATGTTACTGTGGAAATGTACCTATGATATCTATAGCATTGGGGTTTGGGTCTTGTTTTATCTATCCTTTTCAGATCTAGGTGCAGAGGGTGAAGTCATTGACTCGAGAACTCATCATAATGACCTTGGAGCCCAGAATTCCATTGCATTGAACTAAATGCTCAGAATTAGCCAAGCTGGCTATTAGTGCTAAGGACAACAAAAAGCTATTTTTAAATGGTAGTATATCTTATTTATGTCTCTGTGTATAGCAGCATCTCTTAGAATCAAAACACTTTGCAAGAAGAGATTTTTGGTTTTGGGGTTTTGTGTCCCTGGCAGTTAGTGAAGTACCTCACACATAGTAGGTGCTTTAAAATACTTGTTGAAGTGAATAAAATTCAATAAAGGTTCTAGGGTAATGACAAAGAAGTGGTTCAATGACCACTCAAGGCTGATAGGGTGATAATAATGGATGAGGGAAAGAAAAAAGAGTTATTCCAAATCTTCCTTAGCCTGGTCATTGTTTGCCAGGGATAAATGATCTTTGAAATAGCAAGGCTAGAAAAGCCAAGAAAAAAGGGAAACAAAGCTTTGATTCCTACCATTATGAGATAAGAAATAAACCCTTATCCATTCCATTTTACTTCCTCTAATGCCTTTCTTGAGTCCTGGTGACAGCTTAAGAAGGCTATTGATGAGCTGGAGACAATACAGAGAAGGGTACTAAAGATAATGAAGGGCCTTGAGTCTATATCATTTGAGAATTGGTTGAAGAAATTGTATGTTTAGCCTGCAGAAGACTCAGGGGAGACATGATGCTTGAAGTATTTGAAAGGTTGCCCCATGGAAATTAGATTTGAATTGTCTTCTCTGGTCCCAGAGGCAGAATCAGGAGCAATGGATGGAAGCTACAAAAAAGGGAAATATGAGCTTGATACCAAGAGAAATGATTATTTCTTTCTTGTATTAACTAATTATTGAATCAGGACCAACATTTTTCCCCTTTTCTACTTCCTCATCCATAAATCAACCACCATGGAAAATCTTTCTCAAAGACTTACCCAGCCAGGATGACTAAGATCTAATCAGACAGTAAAAGAAATTCTAAGTTTAAGCTAATGGGTAGATTCCTGCTCATTTCATTTACTACAACAGGTCTGGGAAAATGTGGGTCCTCCTTTTTGTCAGACAAGTGATAAGGAAATTGAGAAGTTTATTTGACCAAGATTTGGGTGCTCATTGTCATGTACCTCAAGACTCTCTGGAATATAGCCCACCCTCCCATTGTAACATTGATTCTCTCATTAATTGTTAACCTTGGGAATACCTGCTCTTCCATGGACATACAAACTGTGAGCCCATAGCCATGAGAGGTCTTTGGCATTCAAGAGTGCCACTGACTCTTTTATTCATAACATGCTAGCTTTATTAAGAAAATGATTACATTACCCAGAAGCATGTCTCTCAAAATTTTTAAACATCAAATCAAGAAAAGTTCCTAACAATGAGAACTGTCCTAAATTGGAATTGAATGCCTCAAGAGATGATTGGTTCTCCCACATTGGAAGCCTTTAAGCAGAAGTTGGATGATCATTTGTCAGGCATGTCATAGTAGCAATCCTTTCCAAGTCTGGATTATGCCAGATGATCACTGAGGTCCCTCTCCTATTCTCCAGTTCTGGGATTCCAGCAGTCATCCTATCACTCTCATGCATCTTTAATCTCTCCTTTGCCTCCTGACTCCTTCCCATATGCCTGAAAACATATTCAGTCCTTAAAAAAGAATCAACCTTCCCTTCATTTTCTAACTTATTCAGTAGTTACTCCAAATCACTATTAAACCACTTGGAAAAATTGTCAACACCTTATGTTTCCAATTTCTTACCACCCCTCTCTTCAAATCTTTGCAATGTCTTCTGTTGTTAATATTACTACTGCTGCTATTAACTGATTCACCATAGGCAAGTAAAAAAAAACCTCAAGTTAATTTGATCATGTAATGTTGCCTTTTATCTTCCCTCCATAAGTTTCCCAACCCCACCCACCCATTGTTATGTTAATGAAAATGAGGTCTTTCCCATCCATTAATGGGTCTGGGTCACATGGTAGCCTGAGTCACATAAGCCTGTGGTGGGAGGAGCAGGAAGGGTGGAACAGAGCTGAGAAGAAGTGAGACAGAGTAGTCAGAGCTGGGAGAGAGAGACACAGTGCAACAACTAGGGTGAGAGAGGGAGTGATTTTGCCTGAGGGTGTTTGTTTGTGGGAAGGCTCTCAGGGAGGAAAGACTTGGGAATGACAGTACCCCCTGCATCAAAAATGTGTATAGATTTCTTGGTTGCCATGATGGATTTGGCTTTCTGGTGTTTGAATAAATGTTTTGGTTTTCCCTTTAATGAAGAGATTTTTTTTTTGCGATTCAGAACTACACCAGTATATTCATAGCATCCACAGCTGCTGTGAGTATTGAATTGGTGCTAGAACCACCCAGAATATAGTAGAGTGCCCTGAACAGCCTTGAAAAAAAGAAAATCCTCCTTCTTCTGATTTCCTGTGGGAAATGGAGAGGGAAGGAAGAGAAGAGAACAAGAAAGTGTCCCCCACCTTGAGAAAAAAAAAACAGAGAAGGATTCTGTCTGGGCAATTATTGCCAACTGACCTCTCACTTACTGGAATGGAAGTTGGGATGATTAAAATGAATACATTCAGTATCAAGGAACAATAAAATGAAATGGTTTTAAAATGAAATAATGATCATCCAGAGGCCCACGTTCCACGTGTTACTATCTATTATCTCACTTAAAATCATTCCCTTCCCCCCTTAATTTAAAGTGTTGGAATGTTTCCCATGTTAATTTGGTTCTTGGCTCATCTGCTTTCCTGGAGGGGTTATGAAAATTAAATGTTCTGTTTTTAATAATAACTTTTCTTCTCATAAAAGAGTTTCTAATGACCACTTCACTTAGTGAGTTTCTAGGTACACATAAGATCATTTTCAGCAATTTAAATGGTACAATTCATATGGTCATATTGAATTTGTAACCCATTGACCTTCGCGTTTTACCTTTATTTGCTTTAAAAGTTATTTTGGTTCATTTTTACTTTTGCTGGATAGGAATAGGGAATGAATACGGGATTGCTTTGTTATACGGTAACACCATGATGAGGAAACTGTACCTTCCAATGCAGATGGACATCTTCTCTGAAGCTTATAATCTTTGAGGATTATCTAGAACAGTGAGACATTAAGTCACTTGTCCAGGGTCATACAGCCGGTATATATCAGAGTCAGTACTTTAATACAGGTCTTTCTCTTTCTTTTTTAACATTGTACAGAATTTATTTTGTTCAATTAGCTCAGTTTCTTGACCTTAAGAACAGGGGTTTTTACTCCTCCCCACCCAACATCTTCCACTTTTCTTTTAAATGTTAAAAATATAATTCGCAAAGGCCTACCATGGGGCTAAGACACTCCTGGCAGGAAGCTATCCCTATAGACCTCTCTCCTGAGGCCACTTTCCATAGGAACTACTAAAGGAGACCCTGTCCACTTATAATTCAACTGTGGAGACCAGAGTCACTGATGATGGGTGGGGCCAGGTCAGCTAAACTGGGGCACTTCAGAAGAATTTTCCATCAAAGAGCAGTCTCTCTGGCAGACATAGGAAAGATACAAAGATAATTCTCTTAAAGAACAGATGAGTGAAGGAAGATCAGAAATGGGAGGAAAATTGGTGGAAAGGTAGAACGAAGAAAAAATAAAACTGTGTTGCTGTTCAGTGAAACCACTAAGTCATTGTAGACACAAGATTATAGATTTCAATTTAGGAACTCGAAAGCCATCTAGTCCAGTCCCCTCATTTCAGAAGAGGAAACTGGGCCCAAAATCATATAGACAGGAAATGGCAATGCAAGACTTTAAAGTCAGGTCTTCTGATAGTATGGCACTGACTTACAGTCCCTTCCACGTCCTGAGGGATTGGTTTTTTTTCTTATAGATTTGGAAAAAACTATGTTCATGTTAAGATTACATTCATTTTGATCCCCACCAAAATTCTCTGTTAAAGAACTGTATTCACTCATTCATCTATTCATTAAGAAGGCAGAGCTGATATGTGCTTCTGGGTATGTGTAGGGGGAGGATGACTTGGTTCATTCTTCCCAGTTCCATCTCACTTTGGAGTAAAACCTACAAATCTAGAATTTTCAGCCTATGATGAGAAACAAGACCCAGATTCTTCAGTATGAGATCCCTGGGGAATGCTAGCAATCATAATTGAAATAGTAGTAGACAGCGTATATTTGTCTCGCAATAAGAAATAATAAGGAAACTCAATATGATTTTCATTCCTGCCACCCCTTCAGTTGTGGGTTTTGATTTTTTTTGGCAAGGCAATAAGGGTTAAGTGACTTTCCCAGGGTCACACAGCTAGTAAGTGTTAATTGTCTAAGGCTGGATTTGAACTCTAGGACCAGTGCTCTATCCACTGGGCCACATAGCTGCCCCTTTTGGGTTTGTTTGTTTGCAAAGCAATCTGGGTTAAGTGACTTGCCCAGGGTCACACAACTAGTAAGTATCAAGGGTCTGAGGCTGCATTTGAACTCAGCTCCTCCTGACTCCAGGACCAGAGCTCTATTCATCACACCACCTAATTGCAACTTTTGGGGCTTGGGGTTTTTTGTTTTGTTTTGTTCTACAAGGCAATCAGGATTAAGGGACTTTCCCAGGGTCACACAGCTAGTAAGTGCTCAGCTTCTTAAATTTAATTTAATTTAATTTAATTTAATTAAGAATCCAGCCTTTTTTTCTTGGTTACTTGGTGAAGGATCATTTCAGTATGCACTAGATTATGGTGGCCCTTCCATAAAATCCCCAATGCATAGTGCTAATAGAACAAACGTAAATATAAGAAAAAGAGGACCATTACATATCACTTGAACATTAAAAAGCACTTTACAAACATCTTCTCATTCTGTCTTCAGGAAGAAAATAGCAAGTCATGGACACTTGAGAGATTGGAGGGACCTAGCAGCCATCTGGCCCAACTCGTTCCAGAAGAAGGATCCTCTCTACGACTTCCCAAATACAGCAGTCAAACAGCCCCATTAATGACTCACTAATTCCCCTAATAGCCCAGTACACTTTTAGTCAATCAATAAGCATTTATTAAATACCTACTACATGCCAGGCACTAGGAATATAAAGAGAGATAAAAGTGCCTGTCCTCAAGGAGTTCACAGTCTAATGGGAGAAGCAATATGTAAACAACCATGACTAAAAAAATCGAGAGGGATAAATTGAATGGAATCAATAGAGGGAAGGCACTACCATTATGGGGGATCAAGAAAGATTTCCTAAAACAGGTGAGATTTTGGCTGGGACTTGAAGGAAGATAGAGGGGAAAGTCAGGAGGTAAGAATAGGAGGGAGAGCATTGTGGGTATGAGGGACAGCCAATGAAAATACCCAGAGTCAGGATATCAGGTGCTTTCTGCTGGCTAATTTCATTGGATTGCAGAGTACTTGAAAGTGTGGTGGGAGGAAGGGTAGAGGCCACAAAACGGGAGAAATAAGGCTTAAAAAGTCTGGAAACAAAACAAATCTAATCCTTGTGCCATATGACCGTCAAGTACTTAAAGGCAGCTATTATGACCCCCCCTCCCCAAATCTTCTCTTTTTCATACTAAACACCCCCAGTTTCTTCAAATGACCTTCCTATAGCCCTGCCCAATTCCAGTTAGTGGCCTTCCTCTAGATTCTTAGACCCCTGCATAAAAAACTTAACGACCAAAAAATTCGAGGCTGGTTGAGTTTGTCAGGCATTTTTCTTTTTCAAACACTCTTGGATTAATACTCCGCCCCAATGATTTTCCTCTGTGCAATCTTTCCAATTTCAACAGTATAAACCACCCTGCTTATTGAAGGAGACAAGATCTGTATTGGGAGGAAATTGTCCATTTTAAATATTTTAACAATTTAAAAGAGAAGTTATATAAAAGTTATATAAAAGTCATATAATATTCTCTCCCCCAGCTCCCTAAATCTTCCTGTTTAGAGTCTACAGAGCCTATCTTGGCACACGGCTACCTAGAACAGAGAAAATTATCTTCCACTGAATTAGTACAGGATAATTAGATGGTGCCCCTCCCCCTTCATCGGGGTAAACTCAAGTTTGGCTTATATTCATGAGATTGTGCCAGCCTGATCTCTGACCTAAGAACCAGAACATTGGGCTGATTGAGATACCTAAGTTCTATAAAAAGTCAGACTAGAACTAAATTTAAAAATTTTAGTAGCCTTTGCCATTATTCAGTCATTTTTGTCAGGTTGGACTCATTTCTAACAGACATTGATTACAAGTAAGCTTCTGAAACTCTCCCAACTCTGATCTACCACAACGTACCCCCAGGTTCCCTCCCCTTAGGGATAGTTGGGAGCATAACTCCTATGAAGTTTATTCCTACGTTGATCAGTTATTTCAGTTGAGTCAGGCACAGGACTCTATCCACGATGCCACCTAGCTGTCCTTGTTCCTATACCAAGAGGTGATAACCGGGGCAGGGGTGGGGTCCCCACAAGAGCCCCATCATTTTTCCATCCCCCAGAATAGAGCAATAAATTAAGTTACTTCAGTCATCTCCAACTCTCCATGATGCTGTTTGGGGTTTGCTTGGAAAAGATACTAGCATGGTTTGCTATTTCCAGCTCATTTTACAGATGAGGAACTGAGGCAAGTAAGGTTAAGTGACTTGACCAGGATCACAGAGCTAGTAAGTGTCTGAAGCCAGATTTGAGCTCTGGTTCTCCTGAGGCTAGGGCTAGCACTCTATCCACTGCACAACTTGGCTCCCCTTAGAGTAATAACTATGATGTGATAACTAGGGCTTTCCCCCAGCACTCTGAGATTCAGAAGGTCCAAAATTTAAAAGAATTATTTGTAAATATGAAGCCATGTTTTAATGCATTACATTTACATTCTGGCAACGCATTTAGTCTTTCTTTAGCACAAAAACTAGTTAGTAAGAATAATTAGTTAAACTAATGGAGCTCCCAAGTGATACATTTTCCCTTCCATCCCCCTCCCCAGTTGACCTGAGCTCTTCAGTAATGACTTCCTCAGAGGGAGTCTCAAGGTCTCCCCAACAGGTCTCCTATTGGGGGGTAAGAAGATGAAGGCCTATTAAGTGCTTCTTGCCCCAGGTTCCAGGTTATACTTTTAGCCCCAAAGAGCATAATTACTAGTTGCAGCTGTGCCTAAAAAGTTCCTAAGGAAGACCTTTACCCTCAAGAGTCAATCATGTCATCCCCCCAAGTCACAGAACCACAGAGTTCTGCCAGTGAGTTCCTACACTAAATAGAAAAGGTATCTCCATCAAGTTGGGTGGGATGGATCTGCAAACAAATGAGAGGCCCCCAAGATATGCCCAGAATAGACTGTCACGAGTAAGAGGTTGGCACATGGAATTGTATTCCTGCAGGGAGAGGTTAATGAGAAATAGTGGGACATGATTGTAGAGTCTGGATTATTACCTCCCTCTCTCTGAACATCATGCCAGCAGACTGCATTAACATTTTTGGTTTCCATGTCATCTATTGAGCTTGAAAAAAAATAAGTAGCTAGACCAGTCACTTCATTTTTATAGGGAATTTCTGATGAAGATGATTCTTCTGACAATAAGCGCAGATCAGCAATTTCTCTGTGATTTATAGCCTTGGAGAGTTGTCTAGAGTATCAAATGAGGTCAAATGACTTGGCAAGGTCACTAGTTTTAGGGGTAGCACTTGAACCCAGGTTTTTCTAATTTCCAGACCTGCTGTCTCTCCACTATACCATACTGCCTCTTTGAAACTATTTCTAGAGATACTCTATTCTAGCAATATTCACATAGCTTTTGTCTTTTTATAAATAAATTTCTATTGACATCTTTTATTTTTTCTTTGCTGTAATAGCAAGCACCCTGGCACACCCAGGATGGCCTAGTAGCACAGGTTCTTTGATCTGCTTTCCTAAAGGAAAGGCAACTTTAAGGGGGTCAACAATCTTACTTTAATCAAACATATATAAATCATTCACTAGATCAGGGGCAAGGTCAGCACCCTGAACGTGGAGAAAATACAAACAGAGAAGTTAGCACAGAGATTCAACAAACAGGGCTCCAACTCTCTGAGCAAAGTAATACAACCACCTACTTATACCACCAAATTGGGGAACACCAACATCCGAGTAGTGGGGGCAGGGTGGGGGGACTCTTAACAAATGGCTACTCAGAGTCTTCTCCAGGGAATCAAAAGGTCCTTCTCAGGAGCTAACCCCCAAAGCAAAATCTCAACGCAGTATTTTGGGTTATAGGCTCAAAGCCAGAGGGCATCACAACCCTCAGGACTCAGTGCCTAATTAGCTTAGTATCAAAAGGTATGAAAGCCTTCCTACAAGTAAACCTCTCCCTAAGCAAGCTCCTCCTGGTACAAGTTCCTCCCCCAATGGGCTCTAAGCGACTCAGGATATATCACAGCTGTAACTGAACACATGTGGTCACGTCAGCCTGTTAATGAATGAGAAAGATCTTCTTATTCCATTAACATTACATTTGCCTAAACTTCCTCCTTTCACCTTTCCTCTAGTCCTGCCAGAGAGCTATCATGTATAAGAAATAATTTTTAAGAGAAAGAAGAGAAAATCAAATCAGCAAAACAGATCACTATGTTGAAAACCATCTGACTATATATAAATGGTTCCACATTCCACCCTACACTTCTGCAAAGGAATGGGGGCAGATTTCTTCCATATTTTTCATTGGTGTGAAGTTTGTTCTCTATATTTTTGCAACATTCATTTTCTATTGTTTTATGGTATTTGTTATTTCCATTTATATTATTGTAGTCATTGTGTATATTTTTTCCCTTGGCTTTGTTTCTACTACACCCAGTTCAGGCAGCATATTACTCAGTTGATGTAAGTCTTTCAATGCTTCTCTGAATTATTCTACTCATCATTTCTTACAGCACAGTAATATTCCACTTCATTCATTACCACAATCAGTCTAGCCATACCCCAGTTAGTGGGCATCAACTTTTCTGACAATTATTTTCTCTCAGAAAAAATCCTACTGCAAATATTTGGGGGCCTATGGGCCCCCATGACTTCCTTGGGGCATATGACTAACAGTGGAATCTCTAAGTCAAAGAGAATAGACATTTTGTTCAGTCATTTCAGTCATGGCCAATTCTTTGTGACTCCATTTGGGATTTTTTGGAAAAAATTAACTGGAGTGGTTTGCCATTTCCTTCTCCAGTGCATTTTACACATGAGAAAGCTGAGGCAAAGAAGGTGAAATGGCTTGCCCAGGGTCACTCAGCCAATAAGTGTCAGAGGCCAGATTTGAACTCAGGTCTTCCTGACTCCAGGCCCAGAACTCTACTCATTGTGCATTTAAGCTACTTTATTTGCATAATTCCAAACAGAGACTATTTTCTACACATGCCCCATCCTGTCTTTGTGAAGTGGATTTTTTGAACCAAAGTATAAAATTCTACATTTATTCTTATTAAAATTTAGTTCATTACCTCCTTCTACATAGGGAAGTTTTCTGATGCCTTCCAACTGTTAATGCCCTCCTCTCTGAAGATACTTTCTATATCCTCTGTATTTATTGGGTACATACCAATATTTATGTTGTCTCACCCATTAGAATATAAGGCTCAACTCAAATCCCACCTTCTGCAGGAGGCCATTTCCAGTCCTTCCAGCTGTGAATACCTTTCCTTCTAATCAAAATACCTTCTATCAACTCTGTATATATCTTTTTTAAGGAGGTCTGGCACTTAAGCCAACATCATCCACAAGGAGAGATGCTATGAGAGCTCTAAGCATGCAACACACCCCCTACCCCGAACCATCTGAAATATATCTTGTTATTTATATGTTGTCTCCTTGAGGGCAGGGACTATTTTTAACTTTTCTTTCTATCCCAAGTGCCTAGCACACTGCATGGCACATAGTAAGTCCTTATTTAAAGTGTTGCCTGACTGACTAAGGGCAAGGTTTTGGGGTTTTATGTTTGTTTTTTCCTTTTGCTTTGTATCCCCAGAGCTTAACCCAGGCCCCCAATACATAATTAGTGCTTCATAAATCCTTATTGGTTTCTCCCTTGATTGATGGACCTACAGTTCAGCCCTGTCAAAATATTTCTGAATATTAATTCTGCCATTAAACTTATTACCTACTTGTACCAGCTTTGGGTCCTTTGAAAATCATAAGATTGGAAGAAAGTATGTTTCAGAGGGAAAGTGCTGGATAAAGAGGTTTCCTTCCTCCTCTTCCCCACTCTCATAAATCTCTTGCTTCTTTATTACCTGTAATCTGTTGGATTGTTTCCATCCCAACTCAAGTCCCTAAGGGGTTGATAATTAAATTCTGAATTGGTGCTTCAATTTTCTCCTTTCCTCTTTTTATTGTTTTTTAGGGGTTTTTGGACTTTTATTTTTTTAATTTATTTTTTATTCATTTAATATTTTATTTTTTCCCAATTACATGTAAAAACAATTTTTAACATTTGCTTCTTCTTTCCTCCTTAATATTAGACTATATGCACAAGATGCATCTGAGGTCTCATAAGGATTTTCTTGGCAATGCCTTCATATCTGATATGCTCAAAGTTGAATATCCAAGGTAAGGAGAAGATAATGAAGCTCACCTAATCCTTAAAATATTGTTGCTGCTGTTTAGTTGTTTTAGTCGTGTATACTCTTCCTGATCCCATGTGGGGTTTTCTTGGCAGAGATACTAAAGTGCTTTCCATTTTCTTCTCCAGCTCATTTTACAAATGTGGAAACTGAGGCAAACAGGGTTAAGTGATTTGCCCAGGATCACACAGCTAGTAAGCGTCTAAGGCCAGACTTGAATTCGGGAAGATGAGTCTTCCTTATCCCAAGACCGTATGTACTATGGAGCTAGCCTAGCTGCCCTTGAAATGTACCCATTTAATAATATATAACTTCCCTACCACTTGCCACTGAGAAACTCCTAAAACAAGTTCCAGGAAGCCTCAAACCGAAAGAGCAGAGCCCAGAGCTTCACGAGAGCTCCTCTTATATCCTCTCCTAAGGTTTCCTGTGATGATTACAAGCTGCAAAGCTGAGATTTGTATACACAGATCACTAGAGAATGATCTTTGGCCTATTCTACTTCCCATAGTATCTCCTTTGAGTCAGTCTGGCCACAGCAGTCAGGTGCCAGATCTTCATGGCCAGAGGCTGCCTCTCTAGAACACAGATTCAGACTCCTGAGGCTAGAAGAGAACTTGAGAAGTATCTGCTGAGGCGCACAAAGTAGATGCAATTGGACAAGGAAGCATGAGAGATCATCAAATCATTAAGATCTTGGATCCAGGGCAAGAACAGACAGACCTCAGATGTCATCTAATCCAGTCTCCTCATTTTACAGTTGAGGAAACTGAGGACCAGTGCTAGAAAGTGATTTGGGCAAGATTGCAAAGTAACAGTTGGGATTTGAACCCCTGTCCTCCAACACCAAAGCCTGAACTAGTTCCACTAACCCACCCTGGCCAATCATTCCATCCCTTTAACCACCATCAAGTTTGTACCTATACCATGAGATGTTGGGATAGAAAAATCCAACAGATTACAGGTAATAAAGAAGAAACATATTTGTCATATTGAATTAAAAGTTAACTTTAACTTCCAGCTATAATGAGCTAGTTATCAGAGTCAGAGTGTGCTTTAGTTAACTCCAATACTTATTAAGTACCTACTGTATACAAGGCACTATGTGAGGTGCTGAAGATATAAAGACAAAAATACTATGTATTATAATCTCTGCCCTGAAAAAGCCTACACTCTACTCAAGGACAAAACATGTGTGGAAATAAGTAAATACTAAGTAATTTCAGGAAGTAAAAAGTATTAATAAGCAGAAGAATCAGGGAAGGGATTAACAGTTGACCTATACTTTGAAGACAACTGAGGATTCTAACAGGTAAAGATAAAAAAGGAACACATTTCAAACAAAGGCATCGAGGTAGGAGATTGTGTGCTGAGCTAGTCCAACTGGGACAGAGTATGAAAGGGAGTGATGTGAAATAAGATTAGAATGGCAGACTAGATAAGAGAAAAATGGTGGTCAATTTTAACCTGGGACCCACATCCCTAAAGCATTTCCTTCACAGAACAGATATCAGAGGCTGATTATCAAAACCTTAACGAGAAAAGGGGCAGCTAGGTGGCCCAATAGATAGAGTGCAGGCCCTGGAAGATATCTCACCTTCTTGAGTTCAAATTCAACCTCAGACACTAACTGTGTGACCCAGGCAAGTATTCAACCTCGTTTGCCTCAGTTTCCTCATTTGTAAAATGAGCTGCAGAGGAAAATGGCAAACCACTCCAGTATCTTTGCCAAACAAACAAATGAACAAACAAATGGGGTCATGAAAAGTTGGACATGACTGAAAAACAACAGAACAACAAATGTGGAGAGATGGGCCTTCAAGCTGTTTCTTCCTATTTCCTCTCTCTCCATCCTTCCACTCATTCCCAGTTCAAGTCCCAAACCTTTGTACAATAAGAAGCTGAGAACATGCTTTGGGATGATATGGTGAAAGCAGAGGTTAAAATCATGAGATTGCAAATTAGAGCTGGAAGATGCCTAGAAACCATCAAATCCAACCTATATCTGACCAAGGATCCCTTCTACAACCTGCCTGATAAGTCATTATCAATTCGCTGCCAGAAGGCTCCCCCGAGCAAGGTCACCTATGTTCTCCCAAGGCACCTCCACTTCCAGACATCAATTGTCAGGAAATTTTGCTTTATGTCAAGCCTAAATCTGCCTCTCAACAGTGTCCACCCAACCTCCTCATACATTTGTGCAGGTCATTTAACATCTTTCAAGCCTCAGTTTCTTTATCTGTAAAACCTCACAGGGTTGTCAGAAATATAAAATGAGTGAATATTTGTAAAGTGTTTTGCAAATTTTAAAACCATTAGGAAACTATAAGAAACTTCCAAAGTGTCCAGTCATATCCTGGGAACTATTTTCATGTCTATTTATCTGGGGGCTAGGGACAACCTGTCATGCACAGAAACAGACTTCTCAGATGGAAAGTCCATTTGAGGTCACCTGCTCTGTCCTCTGCCTCTAGGCAGGATGATTTTAGTGAAATGATGTTAGATAGGATGTCAAATCTTGCTCCCTCAAGACTGCCTGGGAGAAGCCTTCAGGGCTTGGAGCAGAAATATGTGAGGCAGAGCCAGGAGAATAAGTATCATCCCACCTTTCAAAATTTCTCTTTCTGCCCCAACCCTGGTCCCTATGTAAGACATTATTTGTTAAAATATATATTTTTGATAATTTTTTATCACTTGAATTTTCCAATATATACTCCCTACCCCCTTCCCAGAGACCCAACTCTTATAATTGAGGATAGAAAAGAGAAAAAAGAAAACAGTTAAACAAAACTAACAGTATTCATCCATAACGTCTGACATTGATCCTTAGAACCAAAGATTTGAACCCCTAGAGCACAGGTAGGCAAACTATGGCCCAAGAGCTAAATCCAGCCCATCTCCTCCTTTGGCAAAGCCCATGAGCTTTATAAAAATGGTTTATACACTTTTCCATTCTTAGCTTGCAAACCATATAAAAAGAGAGTGGGCCAGATTTGGCCCATGGGCCATAATTTGGCAGCTCTTACCCTACATTATCAATATTTGAAGTGTCATGGATAGATTTAATTCTAGTTCAATACTCTCTTGGAGATAAGGGGGAGGAAAAGAGCAAGTGCTCAGCCACCACCCCCTCCTCCTGCTCCCCACCAAGACAAAAATCAGTCTCCCTTCTTGACCATGGATCAGATCCCAAAGGGCATAGCTATCTGTGTCATTTATCAGCGATGTCATTATTATATATAGAGAACAATGCATGCACACACATAGGTATATGCGTGTGTTTATTCAGTTCAATATACATTTATTAAGTGCCTACTATGTACCAGGCACTGTGCTAGGAATTGGAGATACAAAAAAAGCAAAAACAGTCACTTCCCTCAAGGAGCTTATGCTCTAATGGTGGGGACAACATGCAAACAAATATATACCAAGCAAGTTATATGAAATCATTAATAGAAGGAGGGCTCTAGAATTAAGAGGAGTTAGGGCAGTCTTCCTATAAGAGATGGGATTTTAGTTGGGACTTAAAGGAAGCCAGAGAGGTCAGTAGTCAGAGTATAGGATAATGAAATAGTGTAATGATATGTGTACATATATACATATATTTCAGAGTGTGATTCTTTTAATTATAACAAAAAATAACAGTCCAGGCCTGCCTGTCCCTACTTTTCAGGTCTTGTTCACTCCCATAGGATTAAATATCAAAACATAGATAAAGAGTTGGAAGGAACCTTAGAGACCATAGACTACAACCACTTCATTTTATAGATGGAAATCTGAGGTATGAAAAGGTTACGTGACTTTCCCAAAGACATGTGAAGTTGAATATCCATGATTGAAATCCAAGTTCTCTGACTACAAAACCACTCTTGCTTTCACTGTACCTCACTACCTCCCATAAGACCATGACAGGGAGTCCATTCAACTTTCTAGAGTCCTTCTGTTCTTTCTCTTGACATGTCACCTGGCTGTTCACCTGTCATCTTTCGCTCCCACCATCCCACCAGAATATCAAGATTAATGGCATATTTATGTAATGAACAAATAGTGGGCCAATTAACTGGAACTGATAAAAGGAACAGTTTTAGAGAATCTTAGGAAGACTTTGTACAAGTCACGCAAAGTGAAGTGAGTAGAATCCAGAAAACAATTTACGCATATTACAACAATACTGTAAAAGTGAATAATTTAAAAGGCTTAAGAACTTTGTTCAACATAGTGAACCACAATTCCAGAGGACTAATGATACCCATCTCCTGACAGAGGTGTAAGGGATAAAATATGCATAATGAAGCAATCATTATGTAAAATTAACTGTAAAAGTTCATTTTGTTTAACTATCTATATTTGTGATAAGAAGTTTTTTGCTCTTTTTCCATTTGGGGAAATAGGAAGGAGGAAAAAAAGACAGTGCTTGTTAATTGAAAAATATTTTCATTAAATAAAATGTTAATATGATTCAGTTCCTGTAGCATAAGTATTCTTAACCTTTTTTGTATCATGGACTCTTCTGGCAGGCCAATGCTGTTTATGGACCCCTTGTCAGAATGATGGGGGGTAGAGTAATGAAATGTTCATTTCAGTTAGAAGTAAGTCAAAACAAAAATGCATCTTTCCCATTAAAATTCATAGACTACCTGAAATCCATCCATGCATTCCTAAGGAGTCAGTGGCCTTAGATAAAGAACTCCCGATCTAGCAGTATGTCCACTTTTTGGTTATTATATAAGGTTCTCATCTCATTAAGAGTACCAAAATCCAAAGTAAATTTAGAGGCTATACCAACTGCATGATTCATAGCATCCTTTGCCTCCTTTTCCATCACTTTCACTATCACTGCAAAATAGAACAGAGGCACATCTGTTTGGGGGCTGTTTTGTAATTTTTCTTTATTCCATTGGTTACTATGACCAAAGGACTGGCCACCAAGCAGCCAGTCTAATAGGGATGTGCCTCCCATCCTTAGCTGCCTCAGTCCTCAGAAAGCAGACTTACCTGGGGTCATACTCGAAACCCCTCTGGCACAGTAGAAACTTTGAAGAGCTTACCATCAATGGGTACATCCTTTGAGAGTGCAGTCTCCACATGACGATGAGGCATTGGACTAGGATTTTATGGAGAATAACCTAAATTCTTAAGCCAAATAGTGAAAATACTTAAAACTAATGTTGCTACACTATGAGAATGGAGAATTATATTTTATCAGTCCCAAATGATGTATTAGATGGTTTGCTTAACTGTGTTTTTTTAAGTAAAGATAATTTGCAGAAGGATTGTTTACTGTGAAAAGATTGATGTGTCAAAACAAAATATATCAATAATGTTTTAAATATATGCAATGCCTCTGGGATACTTAGTATCTTAAATAAGCTAAAATAATGCCTCGAGGGGCTGCAATTTTGACAGTGTGGATGAGTAGTGCCTCTACTGAAATAAATAACAACTCCCCTACATGCTAGTTCATGGGCTTCAAGAGTGGTAATGGTCAAAGGATTCAACCCCTTCCAGCTAACTTGGTGACAAGTATCCTAATATAATCACTTTTGGTCTTTAAACCACAGAGATGAGAGAATGAGAGACAGACAGACAGACAAAAACAGACAGAGACAGAGAGGAGAGAGAGAGAGAGAGAGAGAGAGAGAGAGAGAGAGAGAGAGAGAGAGAGAGAGAGGAGAGAGACAGAGAGGAGAGAGACAGAATCAATGACAAGGTCCACTCAAAAACTTCCAGTATGTAAGACTTGACAGAATTTCACATCTCTTGGCTTTGACTCTCAAAGTCAAATTCCACTCCGCACTGCAACGAAGCATTGGAGTATGACTTTAGTAGAGGAAGATACAACAAAATAAAAGTCTTAACTGATTTTGTCCTTGGGGTTCATAATCATTGAGATTCCAATGCACAAATCCAAGGATTAGGTTGAATAACAAATAAAAATTATTATCCTTGCTGTTGTGGTTATTATTGGAACATGGTTAACCCTGGCCCCATTTTCTCAGGGACAGACCTGGTACATTTTATACCACCTACTCCCGTGGTTCTCAGATGCCTGGAAGGCACCTCTTAAGGACTCTCTTCTCTTCCATAAGCTAGAACTCCCACCGGCTGTGTTCCCATTTAGGGGCCAAGTGACTAAGTATTCCAGGCTCTTTTACCCACTTAATAGCAGATTTGTTTTTACAAAGGAATATTTACTTCAAAGTTATAAAATAAAAAGTATACAAACATTTCCCCCAACACTTCAGTGGCATAATTTCTGCTACACCACTACAGTCTGGAGGTAGAAGAGAATGGATTAGGTTCACAACTTATCTTAATTCCTTCAGAACATTGGCTCCACTGAATTCATGTTCAAAGCTGGCATTGATGCCAGTTTCTGCTAGGTTGAAGTGATAGAATCCTAAGGTCCTTGATCCTTAGCAACCTGTTACTGTGATGGCTGTGACAGCTGGCATGGATTCCTGGACTCCCAGATCCCCCTGGTTTGAAATCTCAAGCCAAATATGAGGATGCACTCCTTGCACAGAGAATGGAAAAGAACAAACAAAAAGACCAAAGCCCCAGACCCATTTTCAACAGGACACACAACCTCAGCAGAGGAAGAAGGAAGCTGTAAGGCTCTTCCTGATTACTGCATGGCATGAGAAAGTGGGCCACCTCAGAAATGAGTGCCACAAAGCATTTGCTTTTAAGCCATTTCAAAAATGTTGAAAGCTCTACATATGCAACCAACAGAAAAATACTATTCCCAACTCAAAACTTGTCTCTCAGATCTGTAGTCTCCCAGAAGCACCTCCCTAGTGTTTTTCATACACCATCTTGACAAATCGATGGTGTCTGCACATGCTTCAGATCCTCTGTTTTGTTGTTCTTGTTTGCTGTTGTTGACACTCAAGATTCCACTGGTACAGGGAGCTTCTGATTGCTCTCATGAGCAAACTCCCTCTACCAGAGCAGATCAGAAATTCTATAGCACCTTACAGTTTTAGAGTGATGCCTGGGCCATTGAGAGGGCAAGTGACTTGCTTAGGGTCACACAGCCAGTATGTGCTGAAGGGATGAATTTTTGAATGCATATTTCATAACTCCAAGACCGGTTCTCTACCCACTACCCTCACACGATCTCTGGTTCATCAAAATTAAATTTGTTGCCTTGGGACGTAGAAAATCCATCTTGTTCTTTCTCAGTCATGGACAGAACTAGGCAACTACTGAGGTCCCTTGCAAGTCCACCATGCTGGGATTCTGATACCAATGACTTTATAATTCATCATTTGTGAATCAGTCTCTTAAGATTTATTGACTGCACTGGATCAAATAACTCTAACGTCAAAGGAGAAAACCTGGCCTTTTGGGGACACTGATATTAAAACAAAATAAAACTTAAAATAGCTTTCCCTCCTTAAGATGAAACTGTTGCCATTATCATAAACTTGGGGAATAAGAAAACTGGTCAATTCGTTTGGTCAGGATCCCAGAAGAACAAAACAGAAATCTTTGTCTATCTATCTTTATTTACCTAAAGAATTTTAGTAAGGAAACTGAGCATAGTTTTCTTACTTTATCCAGCCCCTTGGGTTCCTAGACTGTGAATCTGGCCTCATTATTGTGTTTCTACAGTGAACAAGTCACTCCTTCACTCTGGGGGAGCAGAGCTGTCTTTTTAAATCCACAGAGTTGTGACTTGCTGAGATAGATGGGAATGATTAGGGCCTGCCGAGGCTTGGACAGTGCACCCACAAGTCCTTATACCAAGCAATCAATCAATCAGCAAGCATTTATTTAGTACCTACTATGTATCATGGACTAAGCAAAATACTTGAAATGAAAGACTAAAAAGAAACAAGACAGAGAGCAGGATGCCTGCCCAGATGTCAGAAGGCATGGCTAGAGGAAAAAGAAAAAGCTATTAGTAGATGAAAAAGGATACATTCTTTGGCACAAGAGAATTTGCAGACTTTGACGGGTGGTAACAATAATAAAAAGAAAGTTAGACTAAGGGAAGGAGCAAAGTCCTGTGTTTGGGCTTGGGATTGGAGTGTAATGGGCTATGAGGACACTTTCCTTCTCTTATTCATGTTTTCCCACCAATCCTTCATTTCCTTGAAGTCTTGCAATCCTTGCTTCACCAGCCTCAGGGCAGTGTCTCTCCTCTTGTTTTGGGCTGAGCAACTATTTCCCTCCCTTTTTCTCCAAGGTGTGCCTAAGAGATGCTATGTATCAGAGATGCTTTTCTCTGAGGAAAGGGGAAGCAGTAAGAATATCTGACCTTCATGTTGGACCCTGAAAATGTCCAGAATAGCAACACACTAGCTGTTTCTGGTGACTCCTACCATGGGACTGTGTGAGGAGGGAGGTATTTTATTTCACTTCTTTCCTATGCCCTCTTGTTTTCTTTGGGCACTTTTACTGGGAGCATGATCATAGTCACTGAGGAGACATAGGAAGAGAAAGGCAAAAAAATTGTGCTACTGTGTATTCCGCACTCCAGACAGAAGGCAATCAAATTTGTTTCCCCTAATTCTCAGACTTCATATTTTCTAATTTCCTCCTTCATTGAGATCACCAATATGTCTGAAAAATATGACACAAGAAAAGGACATCCAGGCACATAATTCTCAGGAATCACAACAGCACAAACCTAGACAAATCCAAGTCACCAATCTTGTATTCCCTCAAGAGCCCTTCCACCAACATTTCAACCCAATCCAAAATATTGTCAAAATCCCTTAGCATTCAAGTACCACCCACTTTATTGTCAACATTCCTCATGAAATTTGTCTTTAGAGATACTTTTAAAACTGTAGGTTTAGGGCTTTGAGATTTCCCTACAGAGAATAACAACCTGTAATGGGCAACGCTTTCTTATAGACTGTAACCCTAAGTCTTGGCATCTATACCTGACCCTAAGGTTTGGTTCATTTAGGTTTTTAGCCTGAGAACTATCAGCAGGAAAATAATACAAAACATTGTCAAAATTCTGGTAAAAATAATAGGATTGAAAGCTATAAGGAACTTTACAATTCATTTAATCCAGGGGTTCTTAACCTGGGAACCAACCCCACCCCCAAACCAAAGGATACATGGATGGGTTTCAAAGGGCACATGAACTTGGAAGGGAATCTTTATTTTCATCTTTTATTTGCATCTTTATTTTCAATAACCTTTGGTTTTCTTTCAAATCCTATGCATTTTATTTTATGCATTTAAAATTAAATTATGCATTTTATTGTTTTATTTAATTAAATCATGCAATTAATTTTGTGCATTTAAAATTTTTAAAAGGCCATGGGCTTCACCAGACTGCCAAATGAGTCTATGACACTACAGAAAGTTGAAAAAACCCTATCTTGTCCAAGCCCCTCATTCTAAAGACAAAGAAACCAAGACCTCAAAAGATGAAGTAACTTTCCCAAGGTCTCACAGATACCAAATAACAAAATCATTGGATTGGAGCCAAGGTCTTGAGATTCTATATACTATGCACTTTATATTATAGTAAGCCCATATAATCTCAACAAATTAGCCCAACATATGTGTCAGACAAAGATGAACTTTAAAGTGGATCATTTTGACATAATACACATTAGCTGGTCCCTATAATAACTTTTCCAAATTACTTCCCAGAGCAAAATTTCCTTTTGTTTGTGTGTTAACATATTTGTTGACTGTGAGGACATGATCAAATTATCTTAATTAGGTACAGAGGATTAAAACCCAGGTCTTCTCACTCTATCCAAGACTGTCCACAGTACCACATTAACTATCCCTAAACTATGGGGAAATGGAGATCCCTTAAACTACTGTAAAATTAATTCATGCAAAGACAGCCTTTTTATTAAACTACTTTTTTCAGCCCAATATCTCCACCAAGACTTTTGTACTGGATTACAGTTAAAAACCGATTAGAATTTGGAGGACTACTACTCTTCCAGGTTATCTGGTGGGAAATCACTATCCACTTAACCAATGGAAAAAATATTTTCTTTTCCCTATACACAAAATAAAATGAAGCAAACAAAGGAAACAAACAAGCAAAAAGAGGCTAGCTAACTTTTCTCTTGAGAAAAATTCACCCAGTGGTAGGAAAATAGCTCAGGGAGTAAGACTTTCCTTAGAACCATGGACAGTGACCATATCTTCTCCAGGTATGGATAGTACCCAGGTCTTTCCCTGTTTAAATAGGTCATTTCTACTCTCTCTTTCCTCACTTCTAGAAGCAGGCTCACCATGATAGTTTCACTTTGGAGTCCCCTAGTGGTAATTATCACAACACAGCTACCTTCTCTCCAACAGCTTACATGAGAAAGTAGTTTAAGGCTCTCTGGAATTATGCTAGAGCCATATGAAAAGGGTTCCAAGACTAATAAGAGAAGAAATTAAAATTAAACTGACTCTGAGGTTTCACTTCACACCCAGAAAAATGACAAAAGACAAAAATAGTCAATGTTTAAGAAGCTATAAGAAAACAGACACACTGATACACTGTTGGTGGAGTGGTGAATGCAAACTGGATGTCCGATATGCATCCCAAACTCAAGATGCCCAAAACAGAATTTATTACCTTCTCTCAAACTTTTCCCTCTTTTGAGCTTCCTAATTACTCTCAAAGATCCAGCCATCCTCCCAATCATTCAGGCTCACAATCTTGGTGTCATACTCAACTTCTCTTTCACACTCACTCCAATCTGTTGCCAAGTCTTCTTGTTTCTAGTTTCATCACATCTTTCATATAGGTTCCCGTCTCTGCTCTCAGATAGCCACAGCCCTGCTGTGGACCTCATTACATTAAGCTGTGGACTACTGCAATAGCTGCTAATTGGTCTACTTGCCTTAAGTCTCTCCCCACTTCACTCCACCCTCCAATTAGATGTGACCATTCATCTGCCTATTCAATAAATTCCTGTCATTCCCTAATACCCCCAAAATAAAATATCCAAAAAGTCCTTCACTACTGTTCCCCTTCTTATCTTTCCATTTTTCTTATCCTTACTCCATCCTAAATGTTCTATGATCCAGTAACATTGTTCTTCACACACAGTACTCTATCTCAACAATTCCTTATCTTTTCACTGTCAGTCCCTATGCCAAAATTATACTCCCTCCTCATCTCTGTCTCATGGTTTTCTTGGCCTCCTCCAAGAATCAGCTTAAATCCTACATTCTGCCAGAGGCCTTTCTTGTTCTACTCTCTCCTTCACAATTAGTGCCTTCCCTCTGAGATTGCCTTCAATCTACTCTCTATATTTATATCCAAATGTACATAGTTATTTTCATGTTTTCTTTTCCGTCAAAATATGAGCTCCTTGCAGATAGGAACTAGGTTGTTTTTTGCCTTTTTTCATACTCCCAGTGTTTAGCACAATGCTTTGTCACGTATTAGATAATAATGACTTCTTGACTGATAGAATGCTTAAAGTCTCAATATGCATTATGTGTGTCAATCACCTGAATGCTTTTTTGTCATGTATGTAGTGAGTTACTTTTTTTAGTGTCTGAGACAAAACTCAAGGACAAAACTTGACTCCTCTGGTAAATAAAACACTTAAACTCAATTGTAAATTTAAATGAGTGATCCAGGAAAGGTAGAACCCCTCCCCTGCTTGTGCTCTATATCTTGTATTCAATGACTTCCTAGTTGGAAACCTGGATCTTATCACATATTGTGTGCAGTTCCTGTGACTTAAAGAAAATAAAGAGATCATTAAGAAGACTGTTATTTTTCCTTATTAAGTATATTAAGGATTATATCCAAGTCTCAATGTATCATATACTATCCAAATCAACTACTACCTTTTAGACATATTTTACAAACTGAAACTATCCAGAAACTTGAAATTTAGAAGGAGTTGGGAGGTCAGATGATTCAGATTATAATGATGAGACAATATGACAAGGTAGAAGACCCTCAGATCCTCTTTTAATAGCCCAAAGAGAGCTAAAAGACCTGTCATATGGTCTTAACATATACAAAAATCAAGCTGACCTGTTAGCTTCCAGTCTAAAAGGATGCAGTCTCCTACTAGAGAGTACCAAACATGCTCCAAATTTGAAGCTTCTTTTTGAGAAGCAATAAGTACGAAGAGTATTCTTAGCATATCATTGAGGATCTAAAATTTATTGCTTCTTTTTTTACTAGGCTGCAACTTAGGTATATCAAATATTGATGCTTTGTTTGCAAATGAGATGAAAGAAACAGAAGAAAAACACTACGTGTGTGTGTGTGTGTGTGTGTGTGTGTGTGTGTGTGTATTTCTCAGACTAAGCTAAACACACTTAAAATGGAACTGGTCACTAAAATAACCTTTTCAACCTGTTTCCCATAATAAAATTTATTTTTTGCAGGAACATTAACACACTTTGTTGACTATGAGGATATGGCGAAATTATGTTAATTATGTGTAGAGGATTGTAGAATCAAAGGTAGAATAGAAAGAGATCTGAGATGTTGTTTAATCTAAATTCCTCATTTTATAGATGAGAAAACTGTGGTCCAGAGATACCAATTCGTCCAAGGTCACACAGTTAGTAAAGAAGTCGTGCAAGTGGACCCTGCAGTATATAGACTAATGAATATAACTTCAATTACTGACAAAAACCTAGAACATTATTGACTATTTAGGTTATCTGTGTTCACATGGATCTCTCTACATATCAATCAGAGGGAGCTATAAATAGATGTCTCTAGCATCTCCTTCATCCGGCCTTCTCCATGGAAAACTTTGATTCCTTCTGAGAGAGGAAGTGGGAGGTTGGAGACAGAGGTTACTCACTCTGTTCCTTTCAGGGAAAGGGTTTCACACTACAATTATATCTATCCCACGCCAACATGCACACAGAGAAATATTGCTGTTCTAGGAGAGATAGCTTTTAGGTTCAATCTGAGCTCCTGATCTCTATTCCTTAACAGAGGATTATACCCAACCCAAATATCCAAGGCTTGACTCCCTTCTTACCAAATGCCAGTTCTATAATGAACACATGAAGACAATATCAAATAAATCCATTTATCCAAGCCAACAGCAAACCTAAAATGAGAATGTCATTGCTACTGCTGATGTTGTTTTGGTTGTTCATCCTTTGTTTTCAAAGATGACCAGTGATATCATGGGACGGTGTTTCAACTCCTCAGTGAATTGGATTTAAGTGAGGCAGAGTTTCATAAAGTCATCAACCTCACTCTCTCTTCCAAAGTTATCAAAGTCCAATGGCAAGACAAAAGTCAAGATGACTGGTAATGGCCTGGGATACAGTGGATGACCTCCGTGTCTTTGATGCCAGACCAAGCTCTAAGTGTTCTACACCATCTGCTTCAGCTGCCTACATGGCCATCAGTACAAATTGTTCTCCTCTACCCATCCCACTGGGGGAAGTCTACACATGCTTGGTGTAGACACCCCCCAAATCACTAATGGGTTTGTGGCCCATCAGTTATCCTCAATTGGTTAAGCACATCTCTCAGGAGAGTTTACTAGGGTGTGGCTGCTGCACATGCTACAGCTTCTTGGAGCCACAGACAAGAATTGGGTGACAAGTAGATACCAAAAGTAGTTGAGCAGCCCTGAAAAGGGCTTGGCAAGCCATCATGCCAGAGGTGCTAGTCCTCTCTGAACACCCCATACACCTAATATACCAGACAACAAATAGAGTGAATGAACTCTCCTACTTGATGTGAGATATCTTAGCCAGAGAGAAAAGGAAGAGAAAGGGGAGAGGTGGAGAGAGAGAGAGGGGGAGAGAGAGAGACAGAAACAGAGACAGAGAGACAGAGACAGACAGAGAGACAGACAGACAGAGACAGAGAGAGAGAGAACCAGATCATAATTGGGAATTTTCCCATAATCTCTATTACAACAAGCTGAGTATAAGAACATGAATGAGGTGCCAGCTCCTCTACATGTTACTTTCTTCCCAGAGTCTGTCTCCCTTCAGGGACTTTTCCCTGATGAGAAATTAGAACCAAATGTCTTCTTTCTTAAAATTAGAAGCCAAAAATCCAGGATCTCTCTTCTCCCAAGCTTTCATTAATTTCACCTCTCATCAGGGGTGGAGCTTTCCGTAATTAATCTCTACCAAAGAGGAAAAATTTATGTAAATGGGTTTTGAGCCCCAGTTACATTAAAGAAATATTTCATGAATATTTATTAGAAAAGGAAGAGATCTAGAAGAGTCAACATGACTTCATCAAGAACATGTCATGCCAAACTAACCTAATTTTCTTTTTTGATCATGTTACTAAACTGATGGTTCAGGGTTTTATTTCAGCAAACCATTTGACAAAGTCTTTTATGATGTCATTATGGACGAGATGGAGATACATCAGCCAGAAATTTACCAGTCAGTCTACAAAGATTTATTAAGCAGCTATTATGAGCAAGGCATTGTGTTAAGTGGTAGGGATCCCCTCCAAAAAATGTACAAAATAGTCCCTGATCTCAATTACTTCACAGCCTAATATGAGAGGAAACATGCAAATAACTACATACAAACAAGAAATATACAGGGTAAATTCAGGGAGGAGGGTAGTCTCAGAGGGAACATACTAATATTAAAGATGACTGCAGAAGGGTTCTTACAGAAGATATGATTTTAGCTGAGATCATAGTTAGAATTAGGGGGCTGCTAGGTGGCGCAGTGAGTAGAGCACCGGCCCTGGAGTCAGGAGAACGTGAGTTCAAATCCGGCTTCAGACACCTGACACATGTACTAGCTGTGTGACCTTGGGCAAGTCACTTAACCCCCAATTGCCCTGCCAAAAAGCAAAAAAAAAAAAAAAAAAAGAATTAGAATTGATTGGATAGCCTGAATACAAATTTTTCATTCAGTAAAAAGGGCTGCACTTGAGGGCCTAGAGGGCCACATGTGGCCTTGAGGCTGCAGGTTCCTCACCCTTGGGATAGATAGACCCAAATACTTGCTAATGACTTTTTTGCTTTTTTCTGTATCCCCAAGACTGAACATGCCAGGCACATAGTAATCACTTAGTACATGTTGTAGCTGGTTTTTTTGCTCTTTGTTTTCAAAGAGGACCACTAACATTATGGGATGATATCTTGACTTGCACATGAATTGGATTTAAGTAAGGCAGAGTTGCCCAAAAGTCATCAACCTCACTCATTCTTCCAGAGTCATCAAAGTTCAGTGATAAAACAAAAATCAGAACGACTGGCTATGGCTCAGGATGCAGTGGATGACCTTGAGGTATATGATATCTGACCAAGCTCTAAGTGCTCCACAGAAGCTGCTTCAGCCACGTTAATGGCTGTTGGAACAAATTGTTCTCATCCACCCATTTCACATGGGGGGAAATCTTCAGATGCCTAGGGTAGACATCCCCCTAACTCATCAGAACAGGTTTAGCCCATCTACCAAAACATTTTTACCAGAGTATGGCTGCTGCACATGCTACAACTTCTTGGAGCCACAGGTGAGAGCTGAGTGACCACTTGAACACCAAAGAGGGGTGTGCAGTCCTAAAAAGGACTGAGATCAAGCCTTCATACCAAAGGGGCTAGTCCTCCCTTAGTACCTCATACACCCCTCTTAATATACATATATACTTGTTGACTGACTCCTCTCTTTGCAAATATCAATGCAAAAAGATGTCTCTAACTCAGTACTCCAATGATCTCTCCTTGGCCCCATACTATTTAACATTTTTATCAATGACTTAGATAAAGGCATAGAGAATATTCATGTCTAACTTGGAGATGACAGAGTAATGAGAGTCACCATCTCAAAAGAGACCAAAAGACTCAGACAATGGGCCAAATATCATGCAAGGAAATTTAATAGAGTTAAGCTTAAAGGCCTATATTTTAATTTTAAAAGTGAACTAGTCAAGTAAGACTGAAGACGGCATGACTACAAAGCTGCTAAAAAAAAAAAGAATGTGGGAATTTTAGTGGATTGTAAGATCAATGTGTGTCAAAACTATGACACAAAATCAAAAAAATTCCATTAACAGAAGTAGAGTGTCCAGGATAGGGTAGATGGAAGTTCTGTACTCTTCCCTGGTCATATGATATTTGGTATATCAAGTTCCATTACGGGTGCTTCATGAAACTGACAAGTTGGAGAATAGACAAAGGACAAGTAAAATGATCAGAGAATTGGGACCCATGTCATATAAGGTTTGGTTGAGGCAATTAGGGATGTTTAGCCTAGGGAAGAAAATGCCTGGTAACAAGAAACATATATGATTTGAAGGGGTCTTCTATAGAAAAAGGATTAAATTTGTTCTTAGTACCAGAGGACCATGCTAGAAGCAATGGTTAGAAGATGCAAAAAGACTCCATGCAAGGAAGAATTTTCTAACAATATATTTATTCAAAGGTAGGATTGTTGCTTTGGGAAGTTGTGAGTTTCCGCATATCTGGGGTCTTCAAGTGAAGGTTTGATCATTGCTTTCCGGGGATATTGTAGAAGGCAGTCCTGTGCAGTTGTGAGTGCGTCTAAATGATCTCTGAGATCACCTTTACATTTGATATTTTGTGATTCTGTTGTCAATGTTTTTGATACTTTCTTGTCATATAGCACATTAGCTATGCCATTCAGCTTCAGGTTATCTGGTTAACTGACATTTTATATGAGTGGCATCCTTGTAAACATCCATCACTTTTGATTTTTTAAATGATTGACAGCATAAAATCAAGGACAGAACCTTAACAAAGAGCATTGGATTTAGAGTCAGAGAAAATCAGGTTCAAATCCCATGTTTTCTACTTCTCTGTGTGACATTGGGTAAGTTTCTTTCTATCTCTGGGCCTCAATTTATCTGTCTCTAAGAAGAGAGTGTTGAGCTAGACAATGACTAAGATTCCTCTTAGCTCTAAATTATATTATCCCACGAACTCAAATCCTTCTTCATATGTCATGCCCCACCAAAGAATCACAGACTCACAGAATCAGTCAGTCAACAAACACTCAACACTGACTAGGTGCCAGGCACTGTGCTATGCATCAGGGATACAAAGAAAGTTGAAAACAGTAGTGCTGTTCCTGAAACTACCCAGGACTCCTGAAGTAAATCCCAAAGGTAAATATGCAAATTAGCTCTAATAACAGAAAAGAGGGTGGGTTGCATAAGCATTTCAAGGAAATATATGTTAATAACCTTGAAAGTAGAAAAATGTGAATCATGAGTATGCCATAACTCCTCCCACCCTCCCACTCTAGTCTGTCCCATAACTTCTTTTTGAGGGTGGGGTTATAATATCCATGAAGTCATGGAGCTAGAAATTGAGAAAGGTGGGAGGACCAGTGGGTTGATTTCCATAGAGCCGTCTAGGTACATCCTCTAATTTCAAGGCCACTTGTGAGGATGTCCAAGGACTCACATTGCTTGTTTCCATATCTCTGCATTGGCCAAACAAGGCGATTTATACTTTTCAACCTAGGACTTGTTGCTGTAGGGATTAATCCTACAATCCAGGCTAATCAAATCCTTGGGCTTAGGAAGTATCTGTGTGAAGAGGTGGTTGAGGGTCAGGGAGAGGAAGATGGGAATCTAAAGCAGTGAGATACAAAGAGGTTTCTGATCTATCCCATCCTTCCCGTCTCATACCAATTACATCCTAGACATCAAATAATGGTCACATGGAAAGAGGTGCTTTAATTCAGTTGCTACCCCACTCCAACCCCCATCAAGACATCATATAACAATTAGAGAGACAAAAGTGCTAGACTTGACAATGGAGGGACATGAAGCTGTATTGGCAATTAAGGAGGGCTTTTAGCACTTATTCAACCAAGTGCCCTTGAAGAATTTGGCTTTTGTTTCCTTGACTAAATTAAGAGTCCCTGATGACCTCCTTGCCGCAAGGGAAAGCTTAGTTTACATGGGTTTGAGTGACATGTTCGTGACATCAGAGGCTTTTAGACCATGCGGGTTTAAGTCACATTTTTGTGACAATATTAGGTCACGTGGATGAGTCACATGTGTGACTCACCTTTGACTCTAAACAAGTTATAAAAAACCAGAGGCTGGCATTCTCCTTGGAGGCTCTCACTCCTGGAGGTGCAGGACTCTGAGCAGCCACTCTAAGAGCCTTCCATCTTATCAACCCAGATGTTGATGGTTTCTTGGTAACTATGAATTGTATTTGATCTGTTTATAATGTATATTTGTAATTTGTTTGTATTTGCTCTGAAGTTCACTAACTGAATGATATTTGTATGTTGGATTGAAATAAGATTGTTAATCCTCTAACGCTACTTTCCTTAGTAAAGAAAATCAAAGAACCTGTGCTGGCAGGATCCTTATTGTTGGGCTTGTGTTGGTCTTTCACCCCCACAGCACCTGCTAGCCAAATTGTTGTAACAGAAACCAGTTTCTGACTCTGGAACCTCCTAATTTTGTGTCCCTGAAAAGTCATTTAACTTCTCTGAGTCTTAGTTCCCTCATCTATAAAATTGCATGAATAATAACCACTACTCTATAGGGCAGTTGTGGGGATCATAGGAGATAAATGACAGAGCATGTTTGAGTGGTGGCATGGCACATTATATGTGCTAGACTTTGATTCAGGAAGATTAGGGTTCAAATCCCACCCCAGATGATGGACAAATGGGACTCTGAACAAGTCACTTGAATTCTTTAAGACTAAGTTCCCTCACCTTTAGAATAGGGAGAGAGAGAGAGAGAGAGAGAGAGAGAGAGAGAGAGAGAGAGAGAGAGAGAGAGAGAATTTCCGTCACAGGACTGTTGTGAGAATCAAATGAGATAATATATGGAAGACCTGGTATAGTGTAGTGGAAAGAGTTCCAGATAAGGTGTCAGAAGACCTTGATTCAAATCCCATGTTTGCTACTTGTGAGATCTTGGGCAAATCACTGAACTTCTTTGTGTCTCAGTTTCTTGATCTGTAAAATGAAGGCCTGACTTTTTCTGAAGTCCCTTCTGGCTCTGAATCTAAGATCCTATAGCACCTTGAAGTTTTACATCAGGGGTTCTTAATCTTTATTGTGTCCTAGACCCCTTGGGCAATAAGTCTAGTGAATCCTATGAGCTCCTTTTCTTAGAATCATGTTTCTAAATGCATAAAATAAAATATAGTATTACAAAAGACACCAACTATATTTAAACACAGCTGTCAAAATATTTTTTAAACAAGGTCACAACCCTCACCATGAAATCTATCCATGGACCTCTTGGGAATCCATAAAACCCAGATTAAGAATTCCTGTTTTAGATAAACATCAATAATTATCATCAGAAAGATTGTAGATTTAGAAATAGAACAGAACCAAGAGAAGTCCAACACCCGCACTTTACATATGAGGAAACTGAAACCTAGTTAGGTCATGTGATTTGGTCAAAGTCCAGGTCCACCGAGAAGCAGAGATGGGATTTCCTGAATGCTTTCCACCACATCCTGCCATCCCTAAAGTGACTTATCCTCCATCAGCCAGGTGCTAAGTAGTAAAGCTGGGGTTCAAATGTAGGCAATTATAAATGATTATAAACCCAATACTCCTTCCGCTTTGGGGAAGTGGGTTATTAGGAGAAGGACTTTGTTCCTGAAGTACTCTTTTGTCCTTTGTAGAAAATAGCTTAAATCAGGAATGGAGACTGAGGAGATTAAGGTAAATAGGGTCATATTTTCCAATGAGGGGTGTGATAACAATTGGAATTTTGGAACAGAAAGAAAGCAAAGAAGAGGAAACATTGGCAAAGCTTCTGCCTGTTAGAGCCAGGGACAGGGTGTTCATAAGACTAAAGATGATGGAGGTAAGGGGGATGCTGGGGAGGGGGAGTGGATCTGAGCTCTCAGTCCCTAGAAACTTAGCAACATCCCACATCTCCAGCGGGAATCCTTGTGTGGGAGATCAAAGGAAGCCAAATAAGAAAGTCTAATAATGTCTTAGGAGAAGTTTGTAATCTGCCCACACAGATAATGGATAAAATAAAAGGCATTCTCAGATCCGATTAGTAGAGCTGCGTGTGGCTGAAACCAGGGTACAGGAACAATCAGGGGAGAGCCAGTGCAGTGCACAGAAGGACACCAGAGGTATAAGCTCTTAGAACTAGAAGAGACCTGGTATTGAGTTAGTCTAATCCCTCCATTCTACAGATGAGTAAACTGAAACCCAGAGAAGCCAAGCAACTTAGCCACATAGGCAGTAAGTGAGAGAGGTAAGATTTGAGCCCAGATCTTCTGACTCTGAACATGGTGTTCATTTTATCTCACCATAGTCATGCCAAGAGGAAGATATTTGTCCCCTGAGGAATCCTCTAAAAGTTTCACCCTATGTCTCTTGAAGACAGGAAAGTGAAATGTGGGGGTGGTAGGGTCCCTTAGGAGCAGGCATACAAGCCACCCTCCCAGTGAGGAAGTTGCCCACATGAACATATGCAAAGCCATAGATCTGCAGATTGTCATAGACTGGGAACAAGGGAAAGAACAGGCAAAGGTGTCTGAGGTAAAAGAATCCTAATTTTTTTTTAAATTTCTGTCCTGTAACCACAGGAAATATCTATGTCAGAAATATAACTAGGGTGGAGAGAGGACTCTGTCCAGGGTACTAATGGCACTTTGCCAAATAGAAACAACAACTGAACTTAGTCTCCAGAGAACAACAAACTATCAGATAGTATGCTTCCCTCTCGTGGCAACTCATGGCAACTGCTCTTTGGGCTAGTTCATTCCTAGCTCATCCCTGCCTTTTCCCCCATCCCCTTTCCCAGCAAAGACTTCCTAGTGCCTTGGGTTTTCTGTCTCTTCTGTGAGGTCTCTCTTGATCCCTTCCTACTGTCCCACTGAACAGAATTTGTTTAAAATAGTTTATTGTACTGTATCATTACATCAAAGATGTAGGGCTGCACGGGACCTCAGAGATCATCCAGTCCAACCCTGAGATGAGAAAATTGAGGCCCAGTGAGGTGATTTACCTATGGTGTCAGAGGTAGTAAGAAACAGAGAAGAGTTTCAACTCCAGACCACTTGACTCGAGATCCAGAGGTAGCAGACCAATGTACCATATTACCTTTTTTCATGCTATGTGCTCTATGACACCTTTAGAGGAGGCCTCCAGGTTCCAGACTTCCCCTTTATAGTTCTGATCCATGTGCCTATTGGAAGAGTGGAATTTTTAGCCACAGTTATGTTCAGTTTGATGTTTGGGGTGCTGTCTATCCCTCAGCCTTAACTCAGCACACAAGATCAGACCCCATGGAAAATTCTCCCCTCTTCCTCAGAGAACATAATTATTTTTTTTTCAAAACAAAGGAAAGAAACCCTATCATTATGCCCAATCAACCTTTATATGGATGGTAAATTGCTCAGGAAGCCTGTCTCCCTCTGACCTGGCTGCTCTGATATGATTCTGCCTTTGAGTTAAAGTTTATTTGATTTCCATTTTGTAAAGTCTGTGCAGTTTGTGCAAGCCAAGCTGAAGGCTCACAGAGTTTAATTTAGCCACGTTTTTCCCCCAGTCATCTCGACCTAGTGGGGGCTTTCTCACAAAGGTGCAGGAATTCCTACATGCCCGTTTCCATGAACTGCATTTGTGACCCTCACAAAACCCACTCCATGCCTTGGTGCTGGAATATTTCATGAAAAGCTCACAAATCACATCTCCTTGATTGCATTTCCTTACTTCTTCGAAAGCAAAATCACTGTAATTGGTTTACATTAAGCATCATGTTTTTGAGAGAGGAAATTAAATGGGATATCGTTACATTTGATTCATAGGCAAACAGTCAAATAAAAACATCGTCAGACATTCTGAAATAGTTCTCAACAACGACAAAAATCTTTTTTCAGGGCAAATCACAGCTTAAAGAATAGGATTACAAGGAGAGGAGGGAAATGCTATTCATCTGTGTGCTGAGGAATGAGAATTATGGCAAAAGGCATCATGCATGTATCTAACAGCTTCTTTTCTCATTCCATGGTGGAGACAGAACTAGTCCAAAGCCAACTGAGCTTTGTCTAAAGGTGGAGCATTTAGCAGATGATACAGACACAGGCCAAAGTTTGGGGAAGAGGAGATCTAGGCAGCTGCAGGGACAGTAAGTACTCCATAGCCTCTTTACTCAGTCTATAAAATGAGAGGTTTGGAATAGTTGATTTCTTAGGTTCCTACTGGGCTCTAGATCTCTGTCTCCATATTCTATAATCCTATAAAGCAGAAGAATTCAGGTACGACAAAGGAGTGTGATGAGCCTTCCCCTTCCTTATCCTATTCACTGCAACCCTCCCTCAAAGAGCTAAATGTACTCCCAGCTGCCCATGGTTCATTCCCCCTCTCCCCATCTCACTCTGCCTTGTTCTATTATCTCCTTATCCCTGGTTCTAATTATCTCTTTGTATCTCATGTGAGACGAGGAGTTAAAAAACTCCAAATCACCTCTCCCTCCCCTCTCTCTCTCTTGTGGGGACTGACAGTTTGGAATAGGAGCCTTTAAGATGATAAATCTTCTATATTAAAAGTCATTTGTTTATTAGCAGTAGTTTCAGCCTTCCATATCTGGGAAGCTAAAGATATGCAGATGAGGATGAGCTCATATTTCTAGATTGTTTGGGGTGGGAGGGGGAGGGTGGCAATGGTTTTAAAACTTGAAATGAAAGGAAAAAGTCATAGCAATATAATAATACATGTCACAATGTGGTATAGTGGAAGGAGAGCTGAGTTTTTAGAGTCAGGAGAGGGGAGGAGAAGACATAAGCATTTATCTGCCTACTAAGCACTTCACAAATATTATTTCATTTTATCCTCATAACAACCCTTGATGGTAAGTGCTTTTATTACCCCCAGTTTACAGTTGAAGAAACTGAGACAAGCAGTGACTTGCCCAGGGTCACCCAGCAAGTGAGTGTGTGAGCATAGATTTGAACTCAGATCTTCACAATTCCAAGCCCAGCACTTTATTCACTTTGAGAGAAAGCTGCCTCAGGAGAGACCTAGGTTGGAATCCCATATCTGATATTCATTAGTTATGTGACGACCATGGGCAAGCCACTTCACTTCAACAAACTTCCCTCTCTGTATTTATAAAATGGACATCATAATATTCATTCACTCATTCACCAAACATTTCTTAAGTGCTTTCAACATACCAAGCATAACACAATAGCTGGGAATACAAAACCGAAACGAGTGCCATACTGACAATATCAGATCCCCAAGAAGACATTGGGAGGGCTGAATGATAAAACAGTTCTAAAATGCTTTGCAAGCCTCAAAGAGTCCTATAATTGTGGGCTGTTATAATTATTTTGTTAGGTAGTGCAGCAAAGTGATTAGGGAGCTGTCCTCAGAGTGAAACACCTAGGTTCCAATCCTGCCTCTGATACACACTGGACATCACAACTCTCAGAACACCTCTTCAAGACCAGAAGCTAAAGAAGGAAGGTGCCAGTTCTGCATCGCCAGAGGAATTTTCCTTATCTGAGAGTTCCCTGTAGTGATAAAATTTCAGGTCCATCCCCAAATCCATATTAGTGTAACACAAAAAAAACAATTATGAAGGATCTACTGTGCATTGGTGAAGATGATGATGATGATAACACGAATAGTATTTCTATTTCGTTGTTGAGTCATATTCACATGACCCCATTTGGGGTTTTCTTTGCCAAGATACTGAAATGATTTGCCAATTCTTTCCCCTTCTCATTGATGAGGAAACTGAGGCAAACAGGATTAAGTGACTTGCCCACTGTCACACAACTAGTGTCTAAAGCCACATTTGAACTCAGAAAGTTGTGTCTTCCTGGCTCCCAACCTGGAACTCTAACCACTGTACAACCTATACATGTGTATAAAGGATACTGGGTTGTGAGTCAGAATACTTAGGTTCAAATCCCAGCTCTGCCATTTATTACCTGTGTGACATTGGATGAAGTATTAAATCTCTCTGATCCTTAGTTACCTTATCTGCGAAATGGGGGAGGAGGGGGGTTGGGCTAGATGACCTCAAAAGTCTCTGCCCATTCGAAATCTGTGAACTTGTGAAATGGCATTTGTGTTGGCAGGTAACTCCATACATATCCACTCTGTGGGGGAAAAGTACATTGTTGGATTTATTTTCTTCACTTTTAATAAAGTGTAGTTTAATGGGAGTGCTGGGAGACCTGGGTTCCAATCCTACCCCCTACATTTTTAGCCTAGAACCCCACTTTACTCATCTGTAAAATTAAGATATCCCTTGCCTCCCTTCAGGGATAATGCCAGCAAAATGCTCAGTAAACTTTAAAGCAGTTATGAATTATAATCAGGCTATAATTATTGCCCTACAAAAGTGAACAAGATACCACATTTTAAAATGAATCCTTTTTGAGTACCCAGCCTTCACTGCAGAGATCTGAATCTAGCCACAACTACTGCCTTCTACAGTTCATATTCCTGTGTCCTAGGAACCACCTTGGGAGTTTGAAGTTCACTACACCCTGCCTGGTCCCCATGCTGGACTCGCCTCCATCTGTCTGCAAATACAAAAGTATATTTCGGGAGCAGCAAATCTCCATGTGAACAGCCTTTTGAAGTCATAGCAATATAGTGTCTGTACAAAGAGATTTTCTTTCCCTCCTAAAGAGTTTCACTAGGTCATTTTCCAAATTGTCATCTGTCGCCTGCCCTCAAGTCCGGAGACGATGTCAACCCTTGTGTGTAGGAGCAGAGAAGAATCTTTGACAAACTGCTTTTATGAACTGCCAGATTATTAGCAAAATCATTTGGGTTTCCACTGAAATAAGAGTTTTTATTTTAATTTATATTGTAATGAACGCTTGTAACAGTACTGTTCCATAAACACAAACAGTACAATCTTATAAAAATTTCATCTTTATCTATTTTGGGGAGAAATAGTCCTGTCGGCCTAATTGAAGCATCTGTCATTCTGACATTAAATAGTGTATCCTTGGACCTTTTATTATATTTCCCTGCATTTCTCATACACTGTTAAATTGAAATAACACTGCTGCCTTGGAGATAAAGAGAGATAATAGGTATTTTATAATGAGGGAAGAGGAGGATTCATCTCTCGTCAGGGCTGAGAATTGCTTTCTCTTTTTTCTCTGGGTTTTGTTGCCCTAAAGGGAGCTCTGGCACCTTGTGCCTCTCGTTGTTCCAGTAAGAGAAGGATCAGATGAGAGACATTTTGGATAACACCAAGAGACGTGAATCCCAACCAGCCAGTCATCTACCTTGATGGGGGCCATTGTCATCGTGGGCAGTTGTGACTTAGCTGGATTTGTCATGCCTCTACTCCAAAGCCACAATGGATGTTTCATTCCATTGATATTGTTCCTCCTTCTCTAATACCTGCTCATCTGTGTCTTCTCATGAATCACCCGAGGGAGTGGGGTCCACTATTCTGGGGGACTTTCCCCCAGCTCATTTGCTATTATTAGAGTAACAATGGAGCACACAGACTGCCTATTAGTTATGCCTCACTCCTGTTACACTTCCAGCCCATCTTTTTTTCTCTACTCATACACCTCTTCGATAATGTTCCTTATGCTATTTCTCCTTCACTTATCCAAATAGAGTGAATGGAATGAACAGCTGGGTGGCGAAGTGAATAGGGCAGTTTACCTAGAGTCAGGAAGACTCATCATCCCCAAGTTCAAAACTGACCTCAGACATTTACCAGCTGTGTGACCCTGGGCAAGTCACTTAACCTTGTTTGGCTCAATTTCCTCATCTGTAAAATGAGCTGAAGAAGGAAATGGCAAACTACTCCGGTATCTTTTCTTTTAAAAATGGAGTCAGAAAGAGTCCAACACAACCGAAAAATTCCTAAACAACAATAACAGTATTGTTTGCAGTCAGACAACCTAGGTTTGATTCTCTTTTTTTGCAGGGGGGGAAGGCAGGGCAATTGGGGTTAAGTAACTTGCCCAAGGTCATACAGGTAGTAAGTGTGTCAAGTGTCTGAGGCCGTATTTGAACTCAGGTCCTCCTGACTCCAGGGCCAGTGCTCTACTCACTGAGCCACCTTGCTGCCCCTCTAGGTTTGAATCTTACCTCTTCTTCTTACTACTTGTGTGACTTTAATCAAGTCTCAACCTTTATGGACATGTTTCCCTATCTTTAAAATAAAAGGGTTAGATCAGCTTGTTTCTGGGGTCTCTTCCCCTGGAATTCTATGATCTTATGATTTTCATGCCTTGTATCACCGTTCACTACTTTGTTGCCCTTTGGGTGACCTCAAAGCGTATTTAGCTTGAATTCTTTGGATACTGGTATTCCATAATTTGTAATCAGGGAGAACTGTTAAGCTGCTGGACATCTATCTGGGACTAACAGTGTCCCTGAACAAATGACTGGGCCCAGGAATTAGTAAGATGAGGAAGACAACATTGTCTTTGAGGAAACTGGAGTATGTTTTTAATGACCCCAAGCTTATCTCTTCAACAAAGACTAATCTTTTTAACCACCAAATCAATCCACAGGTGTTTATTAATTATATACCATGTGCCAAATATTATACTAAGCACTGGATATATAAAAGGAAAAGAGAGATAGTAGCTGCCTTCTAGGAGTTTGTATTCTACTATTCTATTACTATTATATATGTTCACAGATAAATAAATATAGGAAATATAGTGAAATAAATAAACATGATCACATTTGAGGGAATCAGAAAAGGCCCCTTTAAATTCAGGACATTTGAACTGAGTCTGAACAGAAACCAGGGGTTCCAAGAGGCAGAGGTTTGTATAAAGGCACTACGAATAGGAAGTGAAGGGTAGCAATGTGTAATCAGCCTGGCTGTTATGCCTCAAGAAAAATATTCTGAAGACGTATTGTGAAGGCCTTTATGAACTAGAGAGAAGCATGTCTTTTTATCATGGAAGCATTGAGGAGCCACTGACCTTTCTTGAGTACAGGAGTGATGTGGTCAGACCTACATTTTAGACATGTAAATGTGGCATCCATGTGGATACTTGATTGGAGAGGGGAGAGACTAGATGCAAGGGGACCAATTAAAAGGCTACTGAAATAGTCATGAGGGTTAAGAATAGGATGGTTATGGTGTGTGTAGAGAGAAGGGGATGAATGGGAGAGATGTGGAGGAGGTGAAATTTCCAGTGAAAGTGTGTGACTTCTGTTGTTCAGTCATTTTCCAGTCATGTCTGACTCTCTGTGATTCAATTTGGGGTTTTCTTGGCAAGGATGCTAGAATAGTTTGCTCTTTCTTTCTCCAGCTCATTCTACAGATGAAGGAACTGAGGCCAGATAAGGTTAAGTGACTTTCCCAGAGGCTTGCAAGCTCATAAGGGTCTAAGGCCAGATTTGAACTCAGGAAGATAAAGTCTTAGGAACTCCAGGACAGACACTCTATCCACCACGCCACCTAGGTGCTAGGTGAGTGACTGTAAGTTAACACATCGTACAGACACAAATATCACAGAAATATGAAAACGCACAATTAAAAGACTCCCCCCTTTTATTACTACTAGAAATGTAGCAATTCTCTCCTATTCTTCTCTTCTGGCTCATTGATTAACTGATTCCAGAAAGGTTAAAATTCAGTTCTGCTTCCTGAAGTCAAAGGGTTTCCCTACATGAAGAGTCCCTCTCCCAGCAAGGCATGTGATCAGAACAGACAGGCTGAGCACTTTGTTTCATCAGGAGCAGTCAGGATAGATTTTTGTACTAAACAAGACAATGCTTTCTTACTGTATAGTATTCTGAAGTGGTTTCCAACCCATGCTGCACAGCCTCCTGGAAGGAAGAAGACCTATTGCAAAGGGTCTGAGGATCCAGATGACCAGCAAATAACACCAAGTTTGGGGTCAGAGGAACGGGCTTAGAATCCCAACACCATCATTGTTCTCATCTAGGACTGTTTCCTCTTCTGTAAAATGAGAGTGTTCAATTAGATGGCCTCTGGGGCCCTGTCCAGTTAGAAATCTGATTCCCATGACACTAAGCATCCTTATTTTTACTTTTATGTAGCTCCAGCCAATTATGCAGCATGACTCAGTGTAACACAGAAGCCCACACTCCTATGGACCAGATAAATAATGCATCTTGCAATCTTTGCATTGTGACTTTTTCAAACATATTAAGATGCTGCTATGACCAATCAAATACAAAGTCATGTGGAAGCATTGCTGAGTTCAGCTTTTTGTCATCTTGTGTATTTTGTCATTATCATGGGATAGCGGATAGAGTCCTAGATTAGAAGACAGGAAGGCCTTAGTTCGAATCCTGCCTCAGGCACTAACAGGTTCTGTGACCCTGGGTAAGCCAACTCAGTCTCTCTGGGTCCCAATATCCTCAGGTATAAAAGGAGGAGTTTGAACTAGATGGCTTCCAGCTCTTGAGCCAGAAGCCTAAACAAGAAGGATCCTTCCTGGGGCTGTGAAGGAAATCCATTTTGGGTCTCCTATTTCTACTGACTGACTGGAGGATTTCCTCCAGAGTCAGCCAAGCAGTTTATTTAGAGATTTGGGAAAAAAGAAGGGGAAAAACAGAAAAACAACACAAAAGAGCCAAGTTCCCCCAGCTGCTTTCTTTTACACTGAAATTTGTAAATAATATTCTCCAATAACAAAAGTTATGAACAAACAGTTCATGTGGAGAGGAAAAAATATCTGCAAATAAAAGAGCTCAGCGACCAGAATGTAAACCATCTTTCCTCCCAAGACTGACAAATTATAACACTTACCTCACTCAACAAGGAGAGCAAACACTGGGGGGCCCGAAAGAAAGCGTGCCTGCCCCTCAGACAGGGTTGGCCATCCATTTGTCAACTGAGGCCTCCACATATAGACTCATGGGGCACTTAATTGCTCATAAAAATGATTTGAAGGGCACTTATACTTTTTTTAATAAACTATAGAGTGGGAGAGTATTGGGGGGGTGGTGAGAAGGAAAGAGAAAGTTCCCCAGAGTCTTTGCCATCTTACCTTCCAAATTAATAAATCGAGGTCAGTGAATAAGGGAACCAAGCAGGGAAAAAGGAAAGAAAATGAGAAAGGAGAATAAAGAGGAGGTAGAGACAAAGAGATCAAATATCCGGGTGTTTTCTTTTGTTTTTACAGAAACTGTAGGGGAAAGAACATGCTGCATTTGAAATCTGAGGTCTGGGTTCAACTCCCATCTATATTGCTTTCTCTTTGTGTGATCTTGGGTAAGTCAATTAATTTTTTTGGTTCCCAGTTTCCTTGTTCATAAAATGAAGAGGTAGATACTTGCCAAGGAAATCCCCAATCATTTAATCAGTCAATCAAGTATTTATTAATATGTTTCACAAGGCATTATGCTGGGTTTTGGAGATACAAAGGCATGGAAGAAATAGTCTCTTTTCTTAAGGAGCTTATCAAAGGAGATAACATGTATGTATGTACACATAATAAAAACATAAATATACAACAGATCAGATAGTTAAGGTAACATATTATCTTCTAGCACTAGAAGTTATGATCTGATTTGTCCAGCAGGTCAGAAGTGCTCAATTCTGGAATTCTGTCAGGAAAAGAAATCTTCCCTAGGGTTCTTCATTTAGAACCTCTTCCAAAGGTATAATTTCCTCATTCATACTCATTCCCTGTTGTTCCAATCCAACATGCAACTATAATATTCTCATTTTAATGATATTTAAAGCATAATATTTCATATTCTCCTCAACTTGTGAATCTTCTCCCAGAATCTTCTCATAGTTGGGCACCTGAGGCAATTTAATACACCCTGGACAGGATATCCTCTGAATATCCCCTAAAAATGGTCATGCAGAATATTTTGGAGGACCCCCAGTGATGCGGATCTTATTACCTTCAAGACTTCAATCAAGTCACTAGACTTCTATAAACAATGGCCCATTCCACTTTTGGATGGCTCTGATTCTTAATAAGATTTTCCTGATATTTTAGTGAAACCTCTCCCCACCACCACCCCACCAGAATATCTGAACTTTCCATTGTTTTGTTTTGGGGTTTTTTTGGTCCTACCATCTGTTGCCAAGCAGAAAAGGGCTAATCACTCTTCCTCATGACCCTTCAAATATCTGAAGACCCAGTCTTATCTTCTCCATTATAATCACCTCCTGCTCTTTCAACCGATCTCCTTATGGCATTTTCTCCATGTTCCTTACCATTTTGGTCATAGACACATTATAAACACACTCCAGCTAGGAAACTTTCATGAGGAAAGAGAAACACTCCAACTGAGGAAAAAGAAAATGAAAGTGGAGACAACTTCCACAGACCTGGGCCAGAGGATTGTTAGTAGAGATGATTTGCCAAGTTGTCATTTGTCCTTTGTTCTCAAAAAGGACCATGACATGCAAGTGAGTTGGACTGAAGTGAGAGAGGGCTGTGCAAAATCACCAGCCTCACTTTCTCCTCTGGTGCCATCTGGATCCAGTGGCCAGATATATATCAGGACAACTGGAGATGGCCCAGGATGCAGTGAGTGACCTTGGTCTCTTCAAGTTAAGGTCTTTAACAGGTCTCAGTTTGACTCAGGAGACTGACTCAGTTTCAATGATTAGAGCTTAATGAGAATTGAGGCAGACAATGGCCTCTTTACCTAGTCAAAAGAAAGAGGTAAAGGAACATTTAATACTTCAGTTGGACTAAAATGAGTTTGAAAAGAGATGCAAATGTTAGTGGGGCTATGAAATGGGACAACCATTCTGGGAAAGTTTGGAATTACACTAGAAAAGTGACTGAACTGTTCAATCATTCAAGGGACATTTATTAAGTATATAATATACACTAGGCACTGTGCTAAGCAAGGGATACAAGTAATGGGGAAGCCCTTAAGGAGCTTATAATCTAGTAGGAGAAGACAAAGCACAAAGAAGATCAACCAGAGGGAGCACCATGTTATGATCAGAACTTGCCACCTTAGAGCATTCAAGACATGAGTTATTCACTCACATTTATACCCTGGTTACATATGCTCCCTTGTAAGTATGCCCTTCTAAGTGTTTTTGCCAGCTATATGGGGGCTGGGGGCAGGGAGAAGGAATGGAACTAACCCTAAGTGCATTCAAACATTCATCTTGGATCTACCAAGAGAACTCTCCAGCCCCAGAAGTGCCCCTTCACACAGTGAAGTCCAGCATCCCTGGAAGTCCAGAAAATCCAAGCAGCTTCCATGTAAACAAACAGTTCTCCTGGTTTCCCTGGCCACAGTCATGAATATATTATTCTCTAGCCCCTTCTGTGGGGGCCTCCAAAGCCCCATGCAGTGCTGGAACTGGGCGGAAATGTCAGCTCCTAAATCAGAGACATACATCACTAGCAGCCCAAATTAACACATTTTATGGGGTTGTAAATGATTTTATGATAAATAGCAAATGCAGGTCATGAATCAGGTTACACGATAGCTTCCTCCCCCTGCATCCAAGATCCCTGTTGTTTCCAATTGAGGAACAATCCAGGAGGGAGGGAGAATGACATTTAGTTACATTAAATTGTAAACATACTTCCCCCTTTTACATTTCCCCACAAACAATGAGGATGGATGCCCCTTCCAGAAACTTACATTTACTAAGCAAGGTTATTGAGGCAATAACGAATAAACTCTGTGTAGTTGTCAGCTAATTGGAAGGCTCAGGTCTCTCTCAGTGACCCATGTAGACTGCATGAGCAGAGTAAAAGGAGCAATAGAATATATATCATCTTTGGGTTGCCAAGAAATGAAAAGGGTGAACAAAGAGGCAATATGGAAAAAGAGTGAAATCTGCTTTGTGGAGAATATAGAGAGCTGATGATGATGGTGGAGCAGCATGGCCATAAGGGCAGAAGTGGAGAGAGACGGGCAACATGGAAAAGGGAGAGGTTGCAGCCAGGGCAGTGGGGGAGCACCCTGAAGAAGTACTTGAGACTGGTACACACGGCCTGAGAGAAGAGTTCTTGGAAAATGTCATTTAAACCCTGATATCTAGTTAGAGAAAAAAAGGTAATTTCCTAGGCAACATGGCCCCAGAATCTATGCTTCCATCAGCAAGGGAGACTTATTGGGCAGGTAGGTGGCACAGTACATAGAGCACTGGGCCTCAAGTAAGTTAGACCTGAGTCCAAATAGGGTCTCGAATGCTTTTTCCCCCTTTTTAACTAGGTTTTTATTAAAGATTTTTGTTTCTTACATCACCATAGTATATGATGCATGCATCCCACTCCCACTCTCAGAAAGCCATTCCATATGACATATAGTGTTTTTGAAATGAAAAAAGAAAACAAAGGCCAGCAATCTGATTGATACATTTAAAAAGTCTGAAAGAGTGAGCAACGTGTAACACCTATGGACTTCCCACCTCCATAAAGCTACAGGTTGGGGGTATCATCTCATATTTCTTCATTTAAGTCCCAATTGATCTTTATAACTTTATTATATTTACTTTCGAGTTTTTGATGTGTTGTTGTCCTTTCCATTTTCATTGTTGTAGTTACTGTGTATTTTGCTCTCTTGGCTCTGTTTACTTCACTCTGCCTCAGTTCATATGGATTTTTCCATGTTTCACTGTATTCATCACATCATTTATCACAGCATAGTAATATTCCATTTCATTCATGTGCTCCAATTGATGGTCATCTACTTTGTTTCCAATTCTTAGATGTCACAAAAAAGTGCTGCTGTAAGTGTTTTGAAGTTTATGGGGACTTTTGTTATCTATCACTTCCTTGGGGTTTAAGATCAGTAATGAGGTCTTTTGTCCAAAAGGACATTTTTTTGTCTCTTTATCTGCATAATTCCAAATTGCTTTCCGAAATGGTTGTACCATTTCACAGTTCCACTAACTATGTATTACTGTGCCTGTCCTTTCACAACCCCTCCAACACTGAGTGGTGCCATTTTGGTTATCTTTGTCAGTCTACAGGGTGTAAGGTGAAGCCTCTGGATTATTCTGATTTCCATTTCTTTTTATTAGTTATTTGGAGCATTTTTTCATATAGCTTTGAATACTTTGCAGTCCTTTTGAGAACTTTGTCCAGATCCTTCAACCATTTGTCTTTTGGGGAATGACTATTAGTAATATATTATCATCACCATTTTACAGTTAAGCCAACAGGTCGACAAGGGCATTTACTAGTTGTATGCCCCTAGGCAAATCACTTAACCTCTGCTTCCATCTCCAAAAAAGAGAGAATAAAAGCACCAAACCTCCCAAGGCTGTTGCAAGGATCAAATGAAATAATAATTGTAAAACTCCTAGCACAATGCCTAGCACATAGTACACACGTAATAAATGCTTGTTTCCTGCTTGTTTTCAGGTTTAAGAGTTCAAGTATCTGATCTCCTAGAGAGGAAAGGAGAGCTTCTACGTGGCGTGCTTCTTGAGTAAAGAAGAGGATAATTTATGTCATCCCTCCTCAAAAAAGACTAAAACCTTGATATAGGGGAGCACAAAGTCTATACTTTGCTCTTCTCCTATAACTATGAGTCATTCATATAATGGAGGTCTGATCCAATGCCAATTCCCTTTCCAACAGCCCCAAAATGTGTTTGCCTTCTATGGAGAATCCAAAGCACAAAGTGTATCTTTGAGTCTGTGAGAGACTATTCAGGACCTTATGGAAAAATATGTCCAATGAGACTTTAGTGTGTGGCCCTACTCTCAAACTCAAGTTTAGTTACCTCACAAGAAGATTATAGCCTAATTTTAATGTTTTATATGATTTCTGCATATCCTCATGTGTGGCTATGAATAACATTGCACCTTTTGCATTTTCTGAAGAATGAAATAGGCTACCCTGTATTTGATAGGCATTTGTTTCTTTGAGTGCTTGTATAGGAGTTAAGAATCTTGTTGCAGAATCATAAAATCTCTCAGTTGGAAAGCCATTTAAACCAAAAAATACCAGAGAAGAATCCTCCATGATAACGTAATTATCTCATCTACCCTCTGAATGAAAAGAGGGGATTTCACTCTTAGATAGAACTAATTGTTGTCAAGTTGTTTTTTTTATTTCTTTCTTGGGTGAAGTCTAAATTTTCCTCTTTGTAAAATTCACCCATTGTTCCTGATAATGCCCTCGGGGACCAAATATGACAGCTGTCAAAGACAATTATCATGTGTTTCCTCTTAGACACTGAGTCTTCCTTTTTCCAGGCTAAACGTCCATCTCCTCTAACTGATCCTCATATGGCATGGACTTAAGGGCTTTTCCATCATGGCTGTCCTCTTCTGGATGTTCTCCAATTCATCAATATCCTTCTGAAATTGAACATATGAGTTCACTATGGTGTGGCCAGGGAAGAGTACAGAGGAACTATAATTTCCTTCCTTCTTCCTGGTGGCTATGCCTCTTTTAATGTAGTACAAACTCACATTATCTTTTCTGGCTTCCCTATCACACACATCATTTCTACATTTGTGGAATCCTAGACAGAAAGTCTATTCAGAGATTTCTCAAAGTAACCCCTGGGTGGGGCCATAATAAACCAAAGAAAAGAATGTGATTTTTTGAAGACTCCAAGGTCACACCCAGTCTGTGAAAGCCAAGATCCCCAGCCCTGGGCTACAGACTATAGAAGCAAAGGTAAGAGTTTCAACAAGCTACTTCCTTTAAAGCCAACAGAAGAAAATGCCCTCTATTCCCAGAAAATTTAGTTAAAGAACAAAAGCTAAAACTTTAGGCAACCTGGTGACTGCTGGCCACTTGGTATCATGTTCTTTACAGGCACTTTCCAGAGCCAGGGAATAATTTGAAGCATGGCCCATAAATTTCATAAACATCTTGTTTGGCCTCTGAGAGCTGACATATATTGCAGTAGCATATGTAATAAATGAAATTTTCAGCAGCAATAGATTATCCCTTCTGATCAGAGACATGAACTACATCCTCTTCACAATAATAAGCTCAGGCTTTGAGGGTCTCCAACTTGGCAATCTTAAATGAAAATCACACTGAAGCCTAAACTTCACCTCTTTCCAGCTGGCAAGACAAATTTGCCCCAATCCGCCATTATAATAATCATGTAAAGGAGAGATTTTGATGCATGTGGCTAATATCAAAACACTGCAAAGAGACTTGGAAAAGGGTACAGCCCCTTTTCCTCAGGTCCCCTGAGGTTGAGGCCAATTGAGAACTTGACTCAGGCATCAGTGGCCAAGTATTGTGGACATTTTGAATTTTTGCAATGGTACATCATTGTGATCTAGTTGGGAAAGCATCACTTGTCCTAGACATAGAAGTCAGAAGGTTGTGTTTGAATCTATACTCAGCCACTTAAAGGCCAGTTGACATAGGGTATGTCTGTCCAGGCCTCAGTTTCCTTCTCTGCAAAATGAGAGATTGGACTTTATGACCTTCTTGTTCTAAAAATCAGGCCCTATGACTCTTCTTAGAGTACTGGCTGTTAAACATCAAAATAAAAAGATGGCATTTTCCCTTTCTTCTTCATTGTGAAATATACCACTGAGGTCTCCCTCTCTTCTCCCCACCCGAAAAAAAAATGGAACAAGCTTCCATTGTTGCAAGAAACAATGAGACAAGGCACTTGAGAAATACCTGGAGTTGATTATTCATATTCCAGGTTTCCAACCCTAATTCACAGGAATGTTGCAGGGTCTAGAGCAGGATGAAACCTCAGAGGTCATCCAATCCAGCTCTCCCATTTAAAGCAGAGGAAGCTGAGATCCAGAAGCAGCCTAGAAGAAAGTGCCCAGAGGCAGCTTGGTGGCACCATGGACAGATCACTGCCCTGAAGTCAGAAGACCTGAGCTTAAATCCATCTTCAGACACTTACTAGCCATGTGACCCTGGACAAGTCAATTCACCCCTGTCTGTCTTGGCTTCCTCAACAAATAAGTATGATAGCACCTGACTGCTAGGGTTGTTGTGATATAAAAATGAAGCAATATTTGTAAAGCATTTTGCAAACCTTAAAGTGCTATATAAATGTTAACTGTCACTATTACGCTTCCTACCATGGGCTCCAACAAAGACTGAATGACCATCTGCCAGGGTTGCTGTAGGAGATACTGTTGCACTAGGTGGGATGCTCAGCTAGATGACCGCTAAGGTCCCTTCCAACAGCACAAATGTTATGAGTCACACAGCTCCCAGGAGTCAAGGCTTAAGAAACAAATGCTGTTTGGAGTGGCACCAGTGTTATTATATAAGTGCCCAAAATAACTCACTGGTGGTAGAGAATGACAACACGAGATATATAGGGGGTGTAGATTGCTTTGATTGATGAAGTATCCTTTTTTCTTTAACCCCAGTGAGGTCAGCCTTTAGAAAGTCCCAACAGGGTGCCTCACCCTAGGGTACAATACTTCCCCCTAAAAAAGCCTCAGATGCCCACTCCCTCTGAAACAGCAACAAAACAATCTCCTCCCAACAGCAGAGAGGAGGTGGAGGGAATAGAACAATGGGCCCTGATTGCTCTCTGAGAGAATTATGCCCTTCCCTAACCCCCCCCACAGCTCCAACCACCATGCTAATCACCTGCCAGCCTTAAGAACAGAGAAATGAATTGCATAGAATGTGGGGGAGTAGAGTGGAGTGAAGCTGAGGGCCTGCTGAAGGAGGGAAGGCCTCCACAACCTAAATAGTCTCCCAAAAAGGGGGAGAAAAAAACAATACTCGGCATCCCATGATTCCCTGATAGGAGTTGCTTTGGGCAGGTTTCCAAGATTTTTTGAGCAACAGGGTCTCAGATTCCAAGTTCTGAATGGGCCAGGGATGGCCCTGCTGTGAAGAAAAGAGAGAAGGGGAGAGGAGGCGGCTTCTTCAAGCAAAGGGAGTTGATGCAGCCTGGGTAGTTAACATGGCAACAGCAGAGAGCTTCTCTCTCATCCATTTGCTTTTTATAGCTCCTCTCTCCAGCAATTCACCCCACCCTAGAAAGGTATCTTCACTCCAGCAGTTCAGAGGCCTTGGGGATATTCTAAGCCTCACAACACACGTGCCCTTAAACATTTGTCTTTCAACTCATATAATTTATGGAGTGTGTGTGTGTGTGTGTGTGTAACTGAGAGGTCACACACTATAATTTCTCCTTCTACCACAGAGCTTAGAGACATGTGTGAATAAATGTATGTGTATTTATACATTTACTTTAAGCTCTGAGGGTGTAGGTGTGCATGTAGACAGATAGACATATGGATGGACAGACAAAGATGAATAGATAGATAATTGAATAGATGGATAGATGGGGATAAGGGCTAGATCAATTATTTCATTGAGACAGAGAACCCCTGGAA